>NW_026852914.1:0-83134 GCF_026571515.1 Ruditapes philippinarum
GAAATATAGCCGAAAATTACAGTTATTGCAATGAAAATCATCTAAACATTATCACCGGTCAGTGGAAAAACGTATCCTTATGACAAAATATTTACAATCCAAGTTGTGTCCCTGTTACGTAGTCTTTACTTCTTTTAATCTTCTGAACAACTATCTGAACGTCTGTACAATGCTCTTAGAACCAAACATTCAAGTACATATTCATTGGCATCAAGATCAAATGAGTAAATTTTTCATGAATTGGTCAAGTCTTATGTTATGAATGAATGGATTTGATTCATGTTTGGACAAAACAAGAAATTGCATTTAACCTTCATGTGAAGTATGACGTTTACCTCAGATTGTTATTAACCTTAAACTACGAACAAATATTTAAGTTTATTAACATTCTGTGGAACCTAGATTTTGTGCAGGTTTGATAACTATTAAGACGCAATTAAAACTTTTAAATTAATTATCTTCATTGTAATTACCAGTAAATTGTATGAAATTTGTTTTCTTTTAATTTTTTAATGCATTTCATTTACCTGGAGAAGATAACATTCACAGTAAAAGTTTGAAATGAAGTTATGTATATGTGACTGATTTTTGAAAGACATTCATATATAAAAAGCTTTCATTTAATGCTTTGCGAAGGGAGAATATATAGTCACCGCTTTGTCTGTCCGCATTTTATTATCCGGTACATGACTCTGAAACTAAGGTACAAACAAGAAATTTTGAAAGTTTAAGTCGAGACTTCTCTTACAAATAATCGGGAAATGGAAAAGATATTTTATTTTATATTATTGTATTTTTTGAGAAACAATCACATCTAAACCTATCACTAAAGGTGATTAATACCCCCACCATCAACTTTGACTTTTGAAAAATAAGTTGTCTGAAGAAAAATTTGAAATTAACCTACAGTAAATAAAATACCATCAGCACTGTGTACAAGGAATTATTTCAATTTATTGCAATCCCAACTAGGATCTTGATATAAGCTTGCTATACACCAAGTTTGATAACAATATCTCATTCCTAACCCTAGTAATTGTCTGGAAACCATTTTCTACTTTTAGTAACTGTGACCTTGAACCCAGGGACTCCAGATGCAATACCAAGTGCGGTCTTCAATATAAGCTTGCTGTACACCAAGTTTGATTACAATATCTCATTCCTTACTTTAGTTATTGTCCAGACCATTTTTCTATTTTAAGTAACGGTGAGCTTGACCTTGGCCCCAGGGGGTCCAGATGCAATACCAACCAGGGTCTTCATATAAGCTTGATATATACCAAGTTTGATTACAATATTCTCATTCCTAACTTGAGTTATTGTCCGGAAACCATTTTTTTCTATTTTTAGTTACAGTGACCTTGAACTTGGCCCCAGGGGGTCCAGATGCAATACCAACCGGGGTCTTCATATAAGCTTGTTGTACACCAAGTTTGATTACAATATCTCATCCCTAACTTTAGTTATTGTCCGGAAACAATTTTTTCTATTTTTTAGTAACGGTGACATGACCTTGGACCCAGGGGGTCCAGATGCAATACCAACGGGGTCTTCATATAAGTTTGCTATATGCCAAGTTGATTACAATATCTCATTCCTAACTTGAGTTATTGTCCGGAAACCATTTTTCTATTTTTAGTTACGGTGACCTTGACCATGACCCTAGGGGTCCAAATGCAATACCAAGTGGGGTTTTACATAAGGTTGCTATATACCAAGTTTGATTACAATACCTCACTTCAAACTCTAGTTATCGTCTGGAAACCATGATGTGGACCGACTGACGGACCGACCAACCCACCGACAGACCGACAAGCTGACTCCTATTACCCCCCTAAACTTCGTTTGTGGGGGTAGAACAATCTTTTAAAAAGATAGAAATGAGTTTTGTACATGATTATGTTTTATAAGAAAAGCGTTAAATATGCATTTATTGCCTACATGTAAATATCGCCTAGGATTGCACTAGCAAAGCCACTTTTTGTTGAATATATAAATGCAAAACAAATCTATCTCGAGTAAGAATACTTTTACATTTTAAAATATGTCCTTTTAATTTCCTAAATTGTGTAAGAATATAAGTTTGTATGTTTACATTTTGATAGTAAATTTTATTTCTTTAATTCCTTACATTTCTTGAAGGGATTTATAGGGTGTTGAGCTGTTCTAAGACCATATTATATAGTGTCATCTCTACCTTAACATAAAACAACAAGACAGTTGTACATTTCGAGAATTGTTTATTGAGAGAAATAGCATGGAGAAGGCTGACATAAGCTAATTATATGCATGGTACAAACATAAACATGTTTACATAATTCATGATATACAGTAGGGTGATCGTTTCGGTTGTCAAAAATAGCGTTTTTTCGTGCGTCCGTTTTTCGTGTAACATGCGTGCGTATAGCATGCAAACGTGCGTTTGCTGAAACGCTTTCTCAAGCGTGCATCGTTTACAAGCGATTAACGTTTATCGTTTTCCGTGTATCGTTTTTCGTTATAGTGCGTCTGAAAGCGTGCGTTTCTTATTCCCAGAAACGTTTAGCGTGCGTCTGCGTTCGTCTAAGCGCATAAGTACCTTGTTTTGCGTATGTTACTAATGAGAAGTAAAGAATATCTAAGATAGATATATTAATGTAAATTTGTTGTTTCTTAAACATGTAAGAGATGTTCTGTGTCCCTGTCAAAGAATAGAAATATTAATATATAAAGAAGTATTATTGTGATATTTACATTAAAGTTTTAAGGTTTGTGACCTCGCGGTGAATACTGGTCAGATTTCTACATGCTTTACGCCGAAGATCAATAAGTTTTAATCCTATTTTACATACGCATAAGATATAATTACTAATTAATTGCAACATTTTTTATATTCAATTCAGCAAACAGGTGTTTATATGCGTACCAATATATAGTAGATACGAGGTTCGTCAGACATCAAATGATGGTAATGAGACTAGCACCCCATCCCCTTTACAAGTTCATTCTTCTGACTTTTCATCAAAGACTGTCTAAATCCTATCCGAATACTATTTAGGGTGATAATTATTTTAGACAAATTCTTCCTATTTTTCTTGACAGATTTATATTGATATGTAACAGCCTGGCAGGGACTCGAACCCCTGACACTCGGAATACGATTCCGCGGCTCTTGAGTTCCTCTGAGCTATTCGGCCGCTTATACGTGTTACTTGTTTAAATACTGAATAGCTATAAACCTACTGTGTATGCAAATATTTCTTCGAATTGCCAAGGGTTACTTATCATTGTGAATGAATTTCTAGCTGGGCTATACAAATGTTTGTCAGTCACAGGGTGAGAAAAAAGTGCATCCTGACATGGACTCGAACCCGTGATCCTCTAAATACTGTACCGCAGCTGTACCGACATTTGTTAATAGTTTCATTATTTGTACACGTATAGTGAACATTTTACTAATTATACATTGTACATTGTACTATTTCTATATTTTTGTACAAATAAAAAATAGCTAGATATTTTTTCTAGATAAAAAAATTCTATGGTGGCTAAAATATACCATGTTGTACTTTTAAGACATGTAATCACAACAGACAGGCTAAGCCACCCTTTACAAAATTCCCCTATCTGTCAGCTCACTATAGACCCAAATAGACTACTATTTTGTATGTGGCCTGGGCTTTTACTGTTCACTTACAAACCGTATAACACTGATAGCGAACAGATGCGCAAGCTGGTCTGGATCCATGCTGGTCGCAAACCCATTATGTTGCTTTTATCATGGACGCGGCTCCCAAAATATCTTTAATCTTAATTTAGGGCCCTTTAAAATAACCCACTTTTTTAAAAATAATTTTACTTTCTTTTATTTTTTTAATTTTTATAATCTAAAATTTACTTTTAAAGGTTTTTCAAAACCGTAAAACCCTTACTTAACATAAAACCCCTTTAGATCCCGGGTGGCCTGTGTGCCCCTTTTCTAAAATTAAAAGTATAAACCTATCCATATATAACCATATTAAAATTTTGAAATTTTTTTCAAACTGAGAAATAAATATTCTTAAATCCCAACACTTGTTTAAAAATTTCCCCCAAGTTAAGTTAAAACCTTTAATTTAATGAAAAAAATTTAACTTAATAATTTAAAAATCACCTATTTTATTTTTATAAATTTTAAAAAAACCCAAAATTTTCATACTAAAATTTTCTTTTGGGGCCCCGAAAAAATTTCAATTTTATTGTAAATTTTTTTTTCCCAAAAATATCAATTTTTTGCTTTTAGGGAAGGGCGTTCATTAAAAGGGGGATTAAAAAAGATTCCATTTAAAAGTAATTAATTTTATAACTTTAAACCCAAAAAAAACTTTTTAAAAAAAGCTTTAATTAAGACTTAAAAAGAGATTTCAAAAAATTGTCCAAAAAAAAATATAAAAATTATATTTAAATTTTTGTGGAAACCCCCAAATATTAAAGAAACAATGCCAAAATAAAAAGATGATTCACCCGGGTTTAAATTTTACCCTTTAAACCTTTAAACCCCTTAGGAAAAAGAAAACAGATTTTTTTTATAAAATAAATCATTAATTTTTAATTAAAAAAATTCAATTTACAAAATACGAAGTCCCAAAAAATTTAAATTTCCCAAAAAATTGAGAATTTGGCAAAAACTCCCAAAAATGCCTAAAAAGTTTCCCGAAAAACCAAATAAATCAATACAAAAATGAAAATTTTTTCCTTAAAATAAAGCTTTGGAAAAATTAAAAAAAAGTAAAAAGGGAAAATTAATCTTCTTAAATTTAAATTTAAAAAAAGATCTAATTACTAAATAAGGGAAATCCCCCCAAATTTTATAAAAAATATAAAAGGTAATTCAAATTTCCTTTAAAATACCTTTCTGTCTTAAAAATAGAAAACCAAAAAAACTAAAAAAGGGGGGTTTTTACCTTATTTTTATCAACCAGGAAAAGAAACAGAATTTTTAAGTTTTCAAACTAAAAAATATTATAAATTTAATTAAAAAGCTATCTAATTGGGTTAAAATAAAAATTTTCTCAAAAAAATTTTGAATTTTTCAAAAAAAAAAAAGGGTTTTTCCTTTTGATGTATAAAATAAAAAGCTAAAACACTTTTAAATTATTAAAAATGGGGGTAAAAATTTTCCTATTATAACCTCATGGTAAATGAATCAAAGTTATATAAGCAACATAGTATTATCATATTAAGTTATACCTACATCAAATTGACTTATATAAGAAAATCCCAAAAAATTTCATTGAAAATTAAGAAATAATGGCTAATTTTCTATAATCCCTTATTAATAACTTTACCACACTTAATCATTGAAAGTTTGGGTAAGTTTATTTTGTTATATAACCTTCTGGTCACTGAAACAAAGTAAGTAAAGCCAAATAATGTTATACTATCAAGTAACTACTACATCTAATTGACTAAAATAAGAAAACCTCATTGAATTATATTGACAATGAAGAAAGATAAGGTAAATTTTCTATGATGCCTATTTGTTCAAGCAAATACATTACATCTTTAAAAATGGGGGTAATTTTACCTTATTATAACCTCCTAGGAAATGAAACCAAGTTAGTAAGGCAACATATCACTATAATATTGAGTAACAATTACATCTGTTTGATTGATATGGAAAAAAATCCACCAAATTTCATTGAAAAATTAAAAAAGGTATGGCAAATGTCCTATAATGCAGACAGAGGTGTTCAGATCCACTATCAGTAAGAAAGTGTTCCCTTCCCTGTCAGTTGGCCATTACTGGCATGGTATGTGGTATCACAAAAAAGATACTGTAAAACTGATTTTTTCATTTTTACAGCTCAGAACTATTCACTTTTGAGGGGAGAGGATGTGCAAGCAGACTGATAGCTTAGCCGCTGGTCAGCTTCGACACTGCATTCAAGGGGTCCCTGGCTCAAGTCCCAGTCAGGCTGCATATTTTTCTCACCCTTTGACAATTGACTCCCAACAATTAGTAATAAAACAATGTGAAATTGGCCTTGAAGTTTCATACCATCACCTATTCCAACGGGGACTGTGATGTATTGTGTAAAACTCAAAGTCCTATTTCACATTGTTCACTGTACCCATTCAAGGACGAATTTCAATAAAGCAGAGGAATATGTAATGGTTCCGAACTGTTCACTTATAATATAGGGAGATGATGCGTAAGCAGCCTAATACAATATAGTTCAGTCGGTTGAGTGGCAGAACAGTATTCCACGGGTCCTGGGTTAAAGTCCTGGTGAGGCAGCACCTTTCTTTTTTAACTTGTGACAGTAACAAAAAAGGAAGGTATTAGGCATTTAATGTTCCTTAATAACAATATTAGCATATTATAACATATATTGCATAAAATGTCAATAAATTTCAATTTCAATACTATGAAACATATTTTCTGATGCGCTGCTCTTTTGGTAAATCCATATACTTTACAGTTTACAAATGATTCACAAATTATTGGAGTCCAACACTCCTCCCCTCCTGGCACTTATGGATGGAGGTGCATAAGGTTGACAAGTTTCTCTATTTTCCTCATTTTTTTTCTCGCTTACAGTTTTTGGGCCCAAAATACAAGTTTATTCTTAATATAACACTTTAATTCATTAAATTTCATTAGGCTTTTCACACTTCTATAATCTTTCTTATCTGTTATATTAAAACATATTTAATCAATATCTTTTTATGGAATTTAATTTTTTGATAACAAAAAAAAAAGAATAAATATATGCATGTAGTTTAACAGCTGATAATTTTTTCAGAACTCATATAAAAAATCAAACTAATATTTATTTTCAAAGGGAAATTTCATTATACGTCTTATCACCGGAACAATCATGTTTTCAAGTATGTTTATATTATATATATTTAAGAAAAATTTTATCCCAAACAGTTTATTTTTTCTCAATTTAAAATCAAATGTTTTTGGGGTTTTGAATGCAGGAATTTTATCACAGGGGGTTTTCCCAGTATATAATATGCACATTCGAACGAAAAAACAGTGATGTTTTCAACAATTTAAAATCATATTTGGAATATTATTTCGATTTTAACACCACATCAACAAAAAAATATTGCAAAAAATAATATAAAATTTAAAAAAATTTGCGCTTTAATTTGTTCCACTTATTTTTTTGCGCGTTTAGATTTCTTGTTGGGTTAAAATCTGCAATAATGTATTAAAAGATTACTTCACTTTAAATATTTTGAATGTCAAAATTTAAAAAAATGGTTAAAAAAATTGGGGAAACTTTTTAGGGCCGAAAAGTTTCCCGGAGGTTTTTAAAATCCCGAAAAAATATAGATTTAGCCCTTTCTGGAAAATATGTTGGGCTGCCGGTCTGCAATGTATGTTTTCCTTTGCTTAAAAAGGTCATGTATTAATTTTGTTCGCCTGTATGTAAATGATTTGATAATTTGATCGCTGATTTGCTAAAGTTACTACCATTCGTTTTATTTTGTTTACGCCAGAAGCGGTGTCGAAGTAATTATTATCTATCTAAGAGATTCCTGGTATAAAGCAAAATATTTTTTCAGAAATGTGCATAAAGACGACCCTGTTAAATAATTTTTAATGCTTGTATTAGCGCTTGATAACTTATAATTTCAATAATCATTTGTTTAGGCTGCCCGACAAAAAATAATATTGTGCCAGGTTGAGTGCATTCGAGGACTGATATCATTACAGCTCTAACCTGGGACATAAGATAAGTTAGTTAACAATTAAACCCGTTTAAAATATATGAATGCTAGCTATTATTTATCAAAAATCACTAAAACGATTCTAGCTAAAGTTGTTAAATATTTATATGATAAGGATATCTTATTAACGTTTAGAAACGTTTTCTATTTTGCATTCGTTTTAGCGTGCATTTATCGTTTAGCGTATTTCGTTTTGCGTGTGTCTGCGTATTTCGTTTCATAAAGGGTGCGTGTAACGTGCATTCGTATAGCATGTAACATGCATGCGTTTTTTCCAGAACGTGCGTTTTGCGTGTAAACTGAAACATTTACCCTACTGTATCACATACACAAAATAAAGATCGTTTAAAGTGAAATAAGAGTAGTTTTTCATTTACGCGCCTATAGTATAACGCTAACATTTAGCGTGTCTTTACACAGTGTTTTTATAACGCTAATGACGTCACGTCAAATTATAAGCACGGATGTGCAATACCATATTTACTGAGTGGCAAAATCGGCACCGGTGTGTTGAAAAACTATTTTTTACATTTTTAAGGTTTTGTTTAAAAAAAATTTCAAATTTTTAAAGGGTATGGAAAAAAATTTTTTTTTGGAAAAATTTAAAAATACAACCCGTTTTTTTAAATTTCATTTTTCCCCTCTTACAGCTTCGACCCAAAATTTTGTTTAATATTATATAGATTTATACTCAATTTTTTGTAAGCCCCAGAAATTTTTACCTTTTTTTGTGTTTTCACTGTTTTTTTTACTTTCCCCTGTTTGTTTTTAGAACTTTTACGGCGGGCAAAACAAAAATTTATGCGGTTTCTAAAAAAATTACGGGGCATCAACCTTAAAACTACTTTTTGCCAGCAATTTTTAAAGTTCTTGATTCTGGAAACTTTTGGCTTTAATGTAAAACCCCTTTCCCTTTAAAAGTTATTTGGGGGTAGAATCCGGTTTTTTAATTTGTTTTTTTTACTTTTGTCAAAAGTTAAATTAATTCCTTTTTTTTACACTCAAATTTTTAGTTCATTGTTTTATGCCCGCCCACTTAATATATTAAAATTTGGGCCCCATAAATCCCAAATGAAATTTTAATTTTTGCACTCATGCATGAAAATTTATGAAAAAGTCAATGAATTTTTTAATGTCGGGCCCTTTTGGGCTATTAAATAATATTTCTGTGAAAGCAAGGGGTAGTTCTTTATCCGAAATTGGGGAATTTAAAAAAACAAATTTCCCTTTTTTTTATTTCTTTCGTTTTTAGGCATTTTTATTTTGGGTTTTAAAAAATTTTTTTAAAAATTTTAAATTTTTTGAAGGCCCTTTACAAAAATTTTAAATTTCGGTTCTAGGTTTTTTGTTTAAAGTGCGTTTTGCGTGTAAAATGACACTTCCCCTACGGGATTAAAAAATATTTTAAAATGCTTGTTTTTTTTAACATCGTTTAAAAAACTAAATTTTAAAAACAAATTTAACAAAAATTTTCCAAATTTAAAAAACATAAAAAATGGTTTTGGGAATCACAATATGCAGACAAACCAATATTCTAATGATAACATATTATGTGCACAAATATTTGCAGTACATATTTTACATCTTTCTTCGATGTTTGAAAATTGTTTAAGAAGCATTATTATATTCATATATAAACTTTCACCTAAGTGTGATTACCACTTCAATAACAACATACAGGATCTTTGTAAAGACACTTAAGAAATCAAAATTGAGCTGGATGTATATAATAAAGTTTTGTCGATATACTAAAAAGTTTCTAAGAAAACTTCATTTCCATAAAGTTGTTTTTGTCAAAATACTTTTGGTATTTTACAAGATGTCAAACTGTTTTTAGACAGACTTTGTTCGAAATCATCCTATTTTAAGTTTTAAAACATACTGTGATATCATTTATAATGGCGGCTGATCTTGTATTATTATTTGATTATATTGTTATTTGATCTAAAACATGTTAATGATAATTTTAAAAAGAATTTTATTATGACACGGTTCAACTCGTTTTTAATATCAAGTGCAAAACATTTGAGTGCTTTATACTGATTGCATCCTTATGACAGATCAGTGAAGCCTTTAACGAACCGAACCTACAGGGTGATAGCATTTATATCATGTGTTCAAACATTGACGATTTCCATTATTGTATGCGACTCATTGCATTTATTTTCAGATAATGTACAAAATAGCGCATTTGAAAATGCAACACTACCAGCTTTAACATCACGTTCCCGAAGAGATATCTTAGGTGAGATGTGTAGTATATTTTTACTGAATATCCTATGTTCTTGTTATGTTGAAAATTGCAAAGGTATATATGTTATGCACAGACACCACAACATGTCCTTTCAATGTCATTTAACAAAATCCTGTATTTATATTTCCCGCTCTTTTGACGAACATAATAATATGATTTTCTACGACCATTGCTTATTTTATTTTTGAAATAAATTTATTGAGAACTTTTTTAGTTTAATTGCTTATGAAGCCATTTAAAAATAATATTTTTAGCGTTATAATGCTTTTTATCATATAAAAACACATTTGCTTCACGTTATAACGCCTATTGTTTTTAGTTAAAATAGCTGTTGGTTTCTTTTTGCCGCGCCAGATTTTGGCAAATTCAATCCCTATTTTTACGCGCTTTAAAAAAATTAAAACTATCTTTAATTGTCATACATACTAAAAGGTTTAAAAGTTGATATGTTTTGTTTTTCTGTCTTTAATACTTTTTTGTAAAAATACATTTAAAGTTTGCACTTGCCATGGCAAAGTGTGTTTTGCCATGGCATTTCGGCATTTTTTACTTTCCCATGGCAAATTTATATTTGCCATTGCAAAGTTTTTCTACATTTGCCATGGCAAATTTGCTTTGGCAATATTTTTTTTTAAACATCACAAAACATTCTAAAACTTATCCAGTGACATGTTGTTTGTGCTATTGTTATGTTTTTATTGCAATCTCTTAATTTATTCATTTTGCCTTTGCCAATTTTTGCCATGGAAATGCCATGGCAAATTTCTGACATTCCATGGCAATTCCATGGCAAAAATTGGCCATTGCATATCCATGTCAAAAACTTGCCTCGGCAATTACATAAAAGTTTGCCATGGCAAATTATTATCAATAAAAAAAAACATTTTTCTTTGATTTTTTTTTATTAATTTATACATGCCAGAAGACATATTAAGGAATAGATTTTTTTAAATTTAAAATATAAGAAATATCTTTTCAACCACGGGTCGTATTAATGAAAATATATGACATTTTAAAATGACAATAATTATGAGATCAAGGATCAAATATAATAATTTATGCTCAATAAAAATAATAAAGCTTGAGTGGTAGTTATATAACAGAGAGAGAAATAAGAATCCCCAGAGAAAGCCCAACACGGCAAATTTGAAAATGTTGCAGGCTTGGTTTGATTGAGCCTGTTCATAGACGGTACAGGTAAGTGCAAGTTACCGTTCACGTCCCTTAGTACCGGCTTAAGCAGTATTCAACATTTTAACATGAACTGGTAAAATTCAGAATTTTGAAACATCCGCATATGTCTTCATATGGTGGTTATCATGGAACCTTCATTGTGACACGTTAGTACCATTCTATGAAAAGCGGCATATATCAATAAATTTATTATAACACAAATAACAGACTTTACTTGTAATAGATATACCATTGCTGCGTTGACGATTTCTGGGTTTGCGTAAATTATACCATACTCACGTGACCTTTCTTATGCCTTAACCTTACGAGACGAATCGTCAACACACCAATGGTGTATCTGTTTTAACTTATAGCTCCGTCCAGTAGCACTTACTCATTCGATCTTCAAAACTGAAAATTATACCATAGTCTGGGTATGGTATAATTTACGGTTATTGGAAATTATACTTGGAAGAACTTTACATAAGAAGCGCTGAAGAGCTATAGGTTAAGTTAACTATATCTAACTTTTAAACATCATAATTATGTATAATTATGTGCAATTACATTTTAAGCTTCCGGTTCCTTCTAGTAAAATGCAGTCTACATGATAAAGGACTGCTAAAAAAGGACCTTTCAATCCTCACAAGGAAATGATTGGAGATGCATTGGTACAAATGTTATGGAGGGCACTCTTATAACCTCGCAATTTGTAAAAGATTCCGTTAAACGCAACCAGATCACCTCGAGCAAACAGGACGTTTTGCCCCTAACCAAATCGGCCTTAACAAATGCTAGTCCCAAAAATGCGTAAAATCTTATTATAATGAGTATGAGTATATTAATTTGCTATCCAAAGGAAAATATAGTCATTTTTTGTAAAATGTTTGAGTATCATTAAAACATGGTCTGTGGAATGTTTTAATTTTTCAATTTTATTCTGATTGTACTATAATTACCAGGATTGGCCGGAGTGTAAGAACTAAGTGGCCCATCATCAAATTGTACGGAATCAATCCTGCGCGAAATTACCATTTGTTTAGGATACTATTTAATAGATGAAACCGCAATTTAAGAAGGAAATGTTGAAATTGAAGCGAAAATGGAAAAGTAAGCGCCCCTCAATCGGTGCTCATAATTTGCATTAAAGTTATATTCCTGGTCAAATTCATCAAAACAGATTGTCAAATTAACGCCTTATTGTTATCAAATGCATTATTTAACTAGTATTGACAAAGTTTTCCAACTTAGAAACGCTCTCCGTAACATTTCTGACCATTATAAAAATTGTATTTTCTTATTTGACTGGGTTAGTCAAATAAGATTTATATTTTTTCGGGAAGCCCTTCGATTATTTCCGTAAATGTTCGGATCTGAGTCACGTGACTTGATATATGAATATTTATCAAAACCAAAATAATGGCGGACAACACGAAAGGTGTGTCACGTATACGAGAAGGAAATTTTGAGATTGGAAAAGGAAAAGGCGAAAAGTGGAAAGAAACTGTGATTTAATTCAATCAAGGATATACTCCGATAGTGATTCAAAGCGATGAAAAGTTCTAAAAAGGGTAATTAAAGCAAAAAGCGACCGTGAAGTTGTTATCTGATTGACAGGTGAGGTGATCATCATTTTAGTTTACATTTAATTTTTTCTTGGTCTTAGATCTACTTATAAAAAAAATCACCTACGAAAATATAAACATAGATATTGTGTTATAGTTTTTAGGATTGTATTCACTTATGATAAAGAAATTAAGCTTACAGATCCACGTCTGTGTATCAAGTTTCGTTCACTATAATTTTCGTACCAATTAACTGTTAACAGGTTAAATAAAAGATCGGCTGAGCATAATCCTTTACAAATTTATGGCGTATGTTGTAACCATTGTAATATCGTTTAAGATGGCCAATCACTATCTTTTAAGAATTATTTAAGAAACAACATAATTATACTTTGAATAAATTTTATTTTCCAATCACATTATTGTTTTTTACTGTAAGCTGTACTGTAAGCTGTATTGTATAGTAAAGTTCTACAATGCTGTGAAATAGATTAGCCACATGTGTCTCAAATAAGGTTAGAACTATTGTCTTGCAGAACAGGCGGTACAGTTGAGTCATTCCGTACTCATTTGTCCCAACTCTATATCTAACTCTATATCTAAACCACACTTTTGTCCGTTTTTAACCTGCACTGTATATATTCCTCACTATTTTTACTCTTTCTTTCCTTCTTGCGCATTACCCTGGCAGTAAACTTTAGTAAGTTGAAGGTGGCCAGTATATTGGAAGAAGGAGAAGGCATTTCTTCAAAGCATGTTCAACTATCAAGGGCAGTCCTATAAATGTGACGTCCTTTGATTTTGAGATATTTGTGCTTTTGGGCAACCTTGACCGACATTTAAGCAATAACAAGCCCATAAGTCTGATATATTGATATACTATACAGGGTTGTCGAATCTTCAAAGAAATAAAGTAGAAAAAACAAAATGTCGCCTTTCCAGAATCGCACAAAAATCAATATTTTTGTCTCATTTGAATCATTTTCGCAGTAAGATATCAGCATTTCACGATTTGAAAAATAATCATGGACAGTAACCATTATTGTGCTGAAAACGTTAGATAATTCTTAATGACAACCCTTCTTCCTAATAAGCAGTGCAGCAATTCATGTATTGGAATTGGTATGAATAGTCAAGATTTTAGGCATGGTACTAGTATCCTTTATTTTCAATTACAGAAATAGATCAATTCATCATCATCATGTGTTGCAATACCAGGGACATCAAAGATTACCCTCGAGTTCAATTCATATGCAGAGGAGAGTAAAGTAACACCATTTTTGTCGGAAGTGACAGGTTATAATTTACCCAATACCTTTCAAAATTGCTATAACTATTACTTGCATAACTTATTATAATTCATAAAAAACTGATTAAGCTTAAATACTGCTGAATTCATGTTTTTTATTAGTTTATTGAACCAATTAATGGATATATACATGTGATCCATATATATCATGATCAGATATTCATATAATTTAAATATTAAACAATAATGACATTTTTAAGTGGCATATAATACTGTTTTAGAAGAAGAAAAAAAAAACATGCATTTCATGGTTAATTTTGGTCCAATTGAAAGATTTTGGTGTCATTTTAAATAATGAGTTTGATATTTAAATGACTCCATAGTATTATTATAGGTTATTGTTCACTGAGGTGAAAAAATAATAGAGGGTCATTATAGGTCTTAAATCCACTTGTGAAAAAATATATGTATGGTTTTTGGAAAGGATTCTGTTATGTAGTCAATTCTCAGACCGTACAACAAAATAGATACAGTTTCCTCAAAAGTTGAGTATACTTTCTCAGTTGCAATCAAACATCATGAATTACTAATTTCTAACTTGTTTTTTTTCAAAGCTATTACATTCTATATCAGATTGCTATGTTGGCATACAATTGCATTATTGAAATATTTTGAAGTGTATCAACATGAAACTTGAAAGACTTGCTTATCAGGACAAAGTGTAATTGTTAAACAGGGGAGCATACATGTTCTTATGAAAGCAATCATTGAATTTAGCACTGGCCCGGTGGCCCATGGCCAGTGAAAATGAGTTTGGGCCAGTGTAAAATTTTAAAAAAATGTAGTTAAATATAAAGTAGAATAAATTTAAAACTGGAATTGGGGCCAGTGAATTCAAAATTTAAACTCAATGACTAAGAAAGCAATATTTTCTTAAGTTATAACCATTTTAATCTAAGAATTTTTAACAGACTGGTGTTATCACTGCATGCAAAACTCCTGTATTTGTTGTTAATAACAAGGGCAGATTCATGTCCTATACTAAAACTTGGTGAAGATTGAATATATACAATTCTTATGTAGACTATTGTTTCGCTAAAATGAAAAGGAATTCTGTGGCCAGACGCCCTTTTCTAAGTCTGACCACTCGGGGAATTAGCTTTAAATCTTAACTTCACAATTGCTTTTGAAATTTATATAAACAACAAACTTTAATGTCCACATTCAGTTTATTTTATTCCATATGATTTGCTAAATCTTTTACACCAGTCCACTTTATTATTAATTAACTATTTATCTATTATAATATCAAATTAAATCCTTTTATTCACTTCTAATCTTTCTACTCAATGTTACTTTCTTTTTCTTATCCTAACCTTCTTAACCTAGACTTAAACCTCAACTCAACTGACCTAACTTTCGTCCCAAATCTGTATGTCCAAAATTCTATCCAAAACTAAAGTATCTGCCCCTTTTTGAATTTATCCAATCACAAATAAATTTTCTTATCTTTAATCTGTCTATCATAATTAATATAACATTATCACATGTGCATTTGACCAGCTTCTTAGTTTTTTACATCAAAGGATTTCACACCTAAGTGATATTGCTTTGAGAAGCTGAAGGAAGCAGATACCAAAACTAATTTCAGTCTATCCCCCTCAGCTTTCCAAAGAACCAAAATATGTTATAAGATCACATATTAGCATAATATTAGGTTGATCATAAACATAAAACAAAATATTGCCTGGCTACAATTCCACAATTGTTTTTTTCTAATTCTTAAGCAAGTTATTTTGTTTAATCGTCAGGTAGCACTAAAGAAAGCCAATAAAATACTTTTGGAGTGGAATTGAGACACAACAATTCATTTCTGATTTAGTTATAAAACTGCCACAAACTACAAACTATAAACTAGTCAGGGTAAGTAAACAGTTATTAAATATTTGATTTTGTTTGAATGTTTGATATTTTTATATGATTATTCTGTTGCTCAAGAATTTTTTAGATAAAATTCTAGATAGCAATACATAATTGTCATTAATTTTGTTGCAAAAAAAATTAATGCATGCAAGATGTTTTGATGCATAATGTGGAATACTTCATAGGTTTATGGTAAGCATTTTATATGTAAAATAAATGTGAAATGCTTAGTATGTTTCATAAAACTTGTTGAAGGCTGACTTCTTTGCCATTTTAATGCATGCTTATTTGTCTTGATGCAAGATGCACATAGTCTGAAAGATCTGGCTGGTGTTCTGAATAAGATGACATAATATCTCAACTGCAGGTATGTTCTCAATCAGGTACAATAAAAAGAAATTAATATTGGACAGGGTTCCCCCTGGATCAATTTTAGTTTGCACCACCAGATTGGCCAAACAAAAAAGTTCAAGCCAATGGCTCCAATGTTGGAGCCATTAATTCTGCAAGAGAGATATGTCTATCTTTGTTTAGATATGCTAGCAGTTTGGAGTTTTTTTAAAGGATCTATTTTCCTAACTGAAAAGTATATGTCCTGATTAATACAAAGCTCATATGTCTATTGATTATAGAATGTTCGATGTTTACAGCATCTTTATATATTAACGCAAATAGACCTACAACCATTATGTATAAAGTAATTCGCATCTTTTTTGCACTTACCAATTGAAGGATAGAGCTGTGTAAAATCTTTTCAAAGATAATTATTTACATACAGAGATTATATCTTACATATGAATATGTTAATGTTTAAAAGATTTTTACTTACTAAAATCTTTTAAATAATAATATCTTTTCCATTATTGTTATTCATTTTTAGAAGTACAGCTGGCATGGAGGGGTTTCACCAGCACATCTTGATGTATTGTAACAAAAGATTTGCTCATACACCACCTGTTTATAGGATGCACAATCTTCTTGCAGTCAAAGATTATAATATACATGCAAATAGACCACACATCACCAATAAGGGGGATCAGTTAGGTATGCTACTTACAAAACTCCAACATCTAATGTTTCACAATTTTACAAAATGAAAAAAAATAGTGTCCAGTTTGTGTTAATAAAATGAATTGCTTGGAACTGTAATAATGTTCAACATAAATGTACTCTGTACTCAGTATAATATGGGTGTAACATGTTTCTTTGTTTATTTCAATAGAAAGAATTCAGTTCTTCAAACATATAAAGAGGCAAAACCTAAATAAAATGTGTAATTGAAGTTGTGCATATAGATTCTCAACATTTTTTTTTCATTTTTGCATATGAATATAAATGCTGCATATCTTAGTATTAAATGTTCCTGCCTCTATGAAGTATAAGATATTTTTATTGAAAGTGTGATCACTATGCATATAGATTGCCTATACAATATCAATTTCAATCCAAATAGATTGTGCAGTCTCTGAATAACTTGACTTATAAATTTTCAGGACATAATAACATGTACTGCATTTTGAGAATTGTATACACTTATGGTTATATTTTAATTTCTCATTTCAGACTTCAGCGAGTCTGGATGAATTAAAGAAGAAGAAAAAGTATCATTATATGGATATCATTTTACATGATGCTATAACTCTGAGAATTAGTGGCAGGGAGGGGATATATAAAGTAGAAAGTTAGAGAAAGATGACACCCACAGACTTTCAAAACATTTGGCCCAAGTTAGCCCAAAGCCTACCCGAACCATTCATGAGAAACATAAATCAAGATATGATTGACTTTTTATGGAAAATAATGATAAATAGTGTGTTACACTAATTGCCCAACTATTCAAACATATTTAAGCTGACATTGAAAACCCGGTATTCATGATAGTTTTATGAATATCTTTTTAGATATGGCACTGTATCTATCTTGTTTTGAAAAATATTCTCTTGATTCATTTGTCATGACTCATGTCTGTTTATAGCATTTTGTCAAAAAAAATGACTATTTTTTATACAAGTGCAAAATATTATCCAATCTATAAACTATTAGTGCTGTCATGAGCTGGTGAGACCTGTGCATATCCCAAAGTAATTGGTACAGAAATAAAATATTAACGGCTATTTTCTTTTCCGAATCGAGCAATATTTGTCTTGGAAATGATGTCGAAAATGACGTCATAGTCACGTGGTATTGCTACACTGACTTTACAATATACCATATAGCCTCTATTTATAATCCGATTTTGGAAATTTAATGTTTATTTTGAAGATAAATACTTGTTAAATAAAAATAAATAATTTATTTTATTTCTTCAAGATACGGCCTATCTATCCGCAACGACAATTAAACAATTAACTCGACGAAATCCGCGGTACATTTACATTATTATATGTGTCACGGAATGCAAAAATGGGGTTTCTTGGCCAAATTTTTGATTTTCATATTTTTTAATTTTCTGAATATATGGAATATCAGAAGTAATTCCTGAAAATTTGAAGGTCGTGTCTTTCTTATTTACAAAGATATACATAATTTTGTGTGTATGGTGTCCAGTAAGTAATTGAAAATACACATAAAAATCTTTGATATTTGTGATGTTTAAAGGTGCATGAGGAAAATAACTTATAAAGCTTAAATGAATTTTCTGAAAAAATTACTTTATGTTGTTAAAGTTAATAAATGTTGTAGAATTTTTTTTGGAGTACAGCCACCATAATTAAAGCATCATTTATAGTATGTTGCCTAGCAACGGACCTATGCCTAGGTTCTTTTTGGCTTTTTTTGTGTAAAAAGTTATGTGCTAGGTTTTTTTTATAACACTTGCAACTATCTGTCAGAATAATCATACAGTTTCACTGTAGATAGTTTTTTTTTTACAACGAGTCAGCGATACACTCAAGTGTATCAGATTTCAATGTACAGTTTCATTTATAAACCTGTTGCTGGAAGTATAAAATATGTATACATGTTAAAAGGTCAAATCGTTTCAGCTAGCAAATATGCGCGTTTTGAGAGAGATTTTACATCAGTTAATAGAGACACGCTGATAGTGTGTAGCGGTTATATTTTTATTGAGAAGAGAATTTTGTTGTTTTGTAGGGAGTTTTGTTGGTTTGTTGAAGTGATTGAATATAATTGTGGTGATCTTAATTGATCAGGGCTTATTGGTTGTAATTAGTTGTTTTGGTTGTTGAGTTATATCTATTTGTGAAGATATAATTGGTTGATATTGGTTGAATGTTTGGTATTGTCAAGATTATATTAGTTGCTGCTTTGTTTTGAGGATATATTGGGGTTTTAGTTTGCTTTTCTGATGCTGATTAGATTTTGTGAAATTAATATTGTTGGATGAATGTTTGTGGTTTATACGGTATCTTAGAGTTGTAAAAATAGTCATTTCGGTGTACTTCATTTTGTGGTGATTTTATTGTTTTGTTTGATCGTAAGTCTTTTAGAGCTTGGGCTCGCCAGGTGTCTTGTTTCGTATAAAAGACGTAAACGTGAAAAGATATTTCATATAAGTGGCTGATAAATGATGTGTGTTTGTTTTGGGTGTAAATAATGAACAGAGTTCTTTGTTTTGGGTGTAAATAATAATTAGAGTTTGTTGTTTACATGTATATATTGATTTGAGATAGAAAAAGATAAAAATACCTAAAAAAAATAGTGTTAACTAAACAATTACATGCTAGTTTTCCAACTGGGAATATTTCACTTTTATGTCAGGCGGTGCTTCCCAGCCTACATATCTTGGAAATTGGTTCTAGTATTTATTACTAAATCTTTTCTTAGATTAAATAACATCAAGGCAGACATTTCTCCTGACAATTTGGGGGCTCGTCCGGGATATTCTCTTTAAGTTGGAATTTTTCCTGGCAAACTATTGTTTGTTAAACTTTGAAAAAAATAATTTGTTAAACCTTAAATCATTTACGATCTGTTGGTAAAATACTGCAGTGTAAAAGCTGTTAGGCGAAAATCGATAAACCTTCGTTGTAGTGTTATGCAAGTAAACTCTCTGTACAATAGAGTTTAAGTAGAGAGTTATGTGTATAGAAACGGTGACGGGCTGTGTTTAAAAGTTTATGTATACTGAAGAAGTTATTGCATTTTTGCAGGAGAGCACCCTTTGTTGAATACTGTTTATACGGTAATAGAATTAAGTGGTTTTTGGGAGGCATTTGTTTCGATAGTTTGAATCATTGTGTTAATAAGTTTATATCGATGATAAAGATATACTTATAATTTGTTGAGGTTATAAACATTAGTAGTTGATTAAAGTTTATAACCGGTGTTCAGTGGTTGATTATTCATAAAGTGTATGTAATAGTTGAAAAGATAGTTTTTTTGCTACCGGTGCTCAGTTGGTTGTTGTCATAAGTTTATATAGTTGTTAAACACTACATGAAGATTATTATCGGTTTCCTGGGTTGTTACTGTTGATACAAGTTCATTGCGGTGCCCGGTAGGTGCCATTGTTATATAGAGATTAGATTTGAATAACGATTGTCGGTGCTACAGAGGTACACCATTTTGTTGAGTAATAAGTATTTATTTAACGGGTTTTGTAAAAGTTGATTATTTTATTGAATAGTAATCCATTGTTAAGCAAGTATGGATTATGATAAATGGGTATCATTGGGAGAGAGACCTGGGTTGAAGGACGGGGAGTTACGTGATTATGTTCAAAAGAAAGAATCAGAATATCTTGATAGAGAAGAGAGAAATATTAGACGTGAAGAAGATAAACGGCGATTTGATGCCGAGCGTAAAGCAAAAGAAGCTGAACGTGAGGAAGAGCGACGGCGATTTGAGGCAGAGCGTTTAGAAAAAGAAGCTGAACGTGGGGAAGAGCGACGGCGTTTCGAGGCCGAGCGTCTAGAAAAAGAAGCCGAACGTAAGGAAAAGAAACGTTTATTTCAAGCTGAAGTAGAGATGAAAATGAAAAAGAGCAAGAAATAGAATTAATGAAGTTAAAATCGAGGGTGGGGATCGCCTTGATACCCCACATAGCACCGGTTTGAGGCCAAGATTGCCTAAATTTGAAGAGTCAAAAGATGACATAGATGCTTATAAAGAGCGTTTTGAAAAGATTCTCTATAAGTCAAGGATGGAAAGAAGATACATGGGCAATAAGCTTAAGTTCGTTATTAACGGGGAAAGGTCTTGAAGTTTACACTAGTATGCCTCCTGAGCAAGCATCAGACTATCAAGAATTAAAAACAGCAGTTTTGAAAAGATACCAATTAACAGAAGATGGTTTCAGAAATATATTTAGAGAGAGTAAGCCGAAACAAGGGGAGACTGTAAACCAATTTATGGCTCGCTTAGATAGGTACTTTAGCAGATGGACAGAAATGGCCGACGCTGCGGATACAGTAGATAAATTGAAAGATCTTATTATTAGAGAGCAATTTGTCAAAGTTTGTTCAACAGAGCTAGCTCTTTTTCTTAAGGAACGAAAGCCAAAGGATCGTAGAGATGTCATCTCTTTGGCTGAACAATACTTAGAGGCTCATGGCGGTACAATTACAAATAGTAAAAGCTCTAAAGTTGCCAATTTTTCAAATAAATCACCAATACGCCTTAATCAAGGTAATCTATCGAAACCAATACAGCACTATCATAGAAAAAACAGAAAAGTAACATGCTTCATATGTAATAGAGAGGGTCATGTGGCAAGAGATTGTCGAGATCAGACTAAAAAAAGATATGGGGCTGCTGCAATGTCATATGGGGAGCAAAATAGAAATTACTTTAAAACAAATCGGGATTCTTCACCAAGGAACTGGCGTAGTAGGCCTGGAGAAAATAGACGTGATGGGAGATCAGATGATAAGAAAGTATCGGGGTTATGTATGTCAATTTCTCCAACAAGTTCTTATGATGGTTGTATTGAAGAGGGGAAACTTAAATTAGCCAATGGTAATTTTGTGCCTGTCATTACAAGAAGCTGTACAATCGAATCATTAGAAGGTGAACGTCAATTGGATCTGAAACTAGGATATGTTGGGAATCAAGAGGTGAAAGTTCTGAGAGACACTGGTTGCGAGTTAGCAGTAGTTAGAAAGAAGTTAGTGGAAGAAGATCAAATGCTGAATAAAAATTGTGTCATGATAGCAATAGATGGTCGAGCCAGGATGGTACCCATGGCAAAAATAGACATTGATACGCCTTATTATAAGGGAAAAATAGAAGCTATGGTTTTAGAGTCAGCAATTTGTGACTTAGTCTTGGGCAATATTCAGGGTGTACTTGATAAGCCAAATGAGAAGTGGGTTAGCCGAGAAGTAACAAATATAGCTGCTGTTGCTTCTAGAGCACAGGCAGAAAAAGAGAAGAAAGCAATGAAACCTCTTAAAGTTCCAAAGGTCGAAGATAATGAAATTATTGGTAGATGTTCTTAAGAAAGAACAATGAAATGACAATACGTTACAGCGTTTGTGGCAATATGCTAGGGAAAATAAGATCATGAAAACAAAAAGTGGTAATAAATTTAGATATGAAAGTAGAAAAAGATGTGTTGTATAGAATATTTGAGACGGTGAAAGGTGATTTGAAGTCTGAAACAAGACAAATAGTTGTTCCTAGTAAATATCACAAAAGAGTTATGTCATTAGCTCATGAATCTATAGTGGGTGGGCATTTGTCTGTACGCAAGACTTTAGACAGGATACAGTCTAGTTTTCACTGGCCAGGTATTTCTAGTGATATAACTAGATTTTGTCGTTCCTGTGACATTTGTCAGAAGACGGTGCCCAGGGGTAGACTTCAGAAAGCTCCTTTAGGTGAAATGCCTATTATTGATACTCCGTTCCAGAGAATTGCGGTTGATTTGATAACGCCTGTATCGGAAAAGGGAAATAGATACATCTTAACTGTAGTTGATTATGCTACACGTTACCCAGAAGCTGTTGCTTTACCAAGAATTGAGACTGAAAATATAGCTGAAGCATTGTTAGATATTTTTGCAAGAGTAGGTTTCCCATCGGAAATACTTAGTGATAGGGGTAGTCAGTTCACGTCACAACTTATGGAAGAAGTTTGTAGACTAGTATCACTAAAACAGTTGTTTACGACCCCTTACAATCCAAAATGTAATGGTCTTTGTGAAAGAATGAATGGTATTTTTAAAAAGCATGTTCAAGAAAAATGTGCCAAGAAAGACCTAAGGATTGGGATAGATATTTGTCTGCGGTTCTCTTTGCATACAGAGAAGTCCTCAGTCAAGTACAGGGTTCTCACCATTTGAACTTCTTATATGGCAGAACTGTTAGAGGTCCCATGCAAGCACTTAAAGAATTATGGACAGAGACAGAAGTACCAGAGACACGTAATACGTATGAGTACGTCCTAGATTTGAGAAATAGATTAGAACAAACATGCAAGATTGCTAGAGAGAATCTCTGCAACTCACAAGAAGAGTATAAACATCATTATGATAAGAAAACACGACCAAGAAGTCTTAAGAAAGGAGACAAAGTTTTATTGCTCCTTCCTTCAACACACAATAAACTAATGTTACAATGGAAAGGTCCATTTGTTGTAAGTGAAGCAGTTAACAAGTTTGACTACAAAGTAAAAAGTAAGTGATAGAATTGGAATGTACCACATAAATCTTCTGAAGAAATATGAAGAAAGAGAAGATAGAAATTGTGCAAGTGTAGCTGTAATAGAAGCCGAAAATAATGATGATAATGGGGTTGTTGATGATAAAAATCTTTTAGAACTAGTAGACACACAGAGTGAAGAGACGTACAGAGATGTTAATGTTAATGATCAATTAACACTTGAACAAAAATCAGAAGTAAATGCGTTGCTTCAAGAATTTGAGGATATTTTTACTAATATATTCCCGGAACTACAGATCTTGAATCTCACAAGATTGAGTTGACTGACAAAACACCAATTCGTGTTAGACAATATACGATACCATATGCAAAAAGGACAGCGGTTAGAGGATGAAATTCAGAAAATGCTTGAATGTGGTATCATTGAACCAGCAAAATTCTGATTATAATTCTCCAATTGTTTTGGTGAAAAAAAGGATAATACAAACTGCTTTTGTATTGACTTCAGACGACTCAACTCTGTAACAAAGTTTGATACAGAACCAATGGTAATGTTGAGGATGTGATGGCAAAGCTAAAAGAAGATAAGTTCTTAACAACAAAATTGATTTGACCAAAGGTTTTTGGCAAATACCAATTGAAGCAAATCAAGACATCTCACAGCATTTTCTACAAACACAAGGTAGTTACCAATTCAGAAAGATGCCATTTGGAATGGTCAATTCTGGTGCAACATTTAATAGAATAATGCGAAAGTTGCTTTCCGGAGTGAATGATACTGATTACTATGTTGACGATGTGCTTGGACATACAGTTACATGGGGCAGACACATGAAGATTTTGAGACAATTGTTCGAAAGAATACGAAACGCAAAGATCACAGTTAAGCCTTCTAAATGTATGATTGGATTTGAAAGTATACCATTTACCGGTCATGTTGTTGGCAAAGGACAAATGCAAATTGAAGATGACAAATTGATCAAAATTAGAGACGCTATGCGACCAGAGTCAAAGAAGCAACTGAGATCATTTCTTGGTCTAGTTGGATACTACAGAAAATTCATTGCTTCATTTGCAGAAATTGCTTCACCCTTGACTGATCTTACGAAGAAAGGACAGCCAAATAAAATCATATGGAAACCAGAACATGAAAAAGCCTTTACGACATTGAAGCAAGTACTGACACGATCACCAATACTACGACTTCCAGACTTTTCAAAGTCATTTGTTTTGCAATGTGATGCCTCAGATACCGGAGTTGGGGCTGCACTTCTTCAACAGTTTGATAATGGTCTGCTTCTTATAGCTTACGCGAGTAAGAAATTGCTGAACAGAGAAAGAAACTACTCGGTTATCGAAAGGGAATGTCTTGCAATGGTATTCGGAATAAAGATATTCAACAAATATTTGTACGGGAAAGAATTTGAGCTGCATACAGACCATGCTCCTTTAGCGTATATTCAGAAATATAAAGTTGAAAGTGGCCGCATAATGAGATGGGCATTATTTCTACAGAACTATAAGTTTAGAATAGTAGCTGTGAAAGGAAATGACAACGTGTGTGCAGATTACCTAAGTAGACTCGATACCTGAAAAGAGACATTGAAGATTATTCATTTTGTTTGAAAACAGTGGAGTGTTTTCTTGAGTAGGGGGCTGTCAGAATAATCATACAGTTTCACTGTAGATAGTTTTTTTTTACAACGAGTCAGCGATACACTGAAGTGTATCAGATTTCAATGTACAGTTTCATTTTTAAACCTGTTGCTGGGAGTATAAAATATGTATACATGTTTAAAGGTCAAATCGTTTCAGCTAGCAAATATGCGCGTTTTGAAAGAGATTTTACATCAGTTAGTAGAGACACGCTGATAGTGTGTAGCGGTTATTTTTTTATTGAGAAGAGAATTTTGTTGTTTTGTAGGGAGTTTTGTTGGTTTGTTGAAGTGATTGAATATAATTGTGGTGTTCTTAATTGATCAGGGTTTATTGGTTGTAATTAGTTGTTTTGGTTGTTGAGTTAAATCTATTTGTGAAGATATAATTGGTTGATATTGGTTGAATGTTTGGTATTGTCAAGATTATATTAGTTGCTGCTTTGTTTTGAGTATATATGTAAATATTGGGGCTTTAGTTTGCTTTTCTGATGCTGATTAGATTTTGTGAAGTTAATATTGTTGGATGAATGTTTGTGGTTTATACGGTATCTTAGAGTTGTAAAAATAGTCATTTCGGTGTTCTTCATTTTGTGGTGATTTTATTGTTTTGTTTGATCGTAAGTCTTTTAGAGCTTGGGCTCGCCAGGTGTCTTGTTTCGTATAAAAGACGTAAACGTGAAAAGATATTTCATATAAGTGGCTGATAAATGATGTATGTTTGTTTTAGGTGTAAATAATAATTAGAGTTTGTTGTTTACATGTATATATTGATTTGAGATAGATTAAGATAAAAATACCTAAAAAAAATAGTGTTAACTAAACAATTACATGCTAGTTTTCCAACTGGGAATATTTCACTTTTATGTCAGGCGGTGCTGCCCAGCCTCCATATCTTGGAAATTGATTCTAGTATTTATTACTAAATCTTTTCTTAGATTAAATAACATCAAGGCAGACATTTCTCCTGACACTATCAATACGAAATATTTTCTTCTTTCACGTTGATAAATGGTTCTATTGCATTTTTACAGTGTTAACAGCGCATATAAATGTTGAGAGATATCATAATACAAATTCAAAAGAACTAAACACAGAGTCCATTTATCATTCATTTATTAACTTTATTCAGATATTTACTGTGACACCAGACATCAGTTTAATACAACAGTAAATAAAATATGACTCAAGAATAACATCATCAAAGGTGATAACACTAAATACAGGGTACCATTACACAAAAACAACATAAAGGAAGCTATATTCTGTTACCTAGCAACCATGGAATATTCTAATTTTTTGTAATTTATTTTGTAAATATTCAAATTTCTTGGTAAAATACAGCTAACAAAGCAGCAGAAATAGATTAATTTTCAATAAAATTATAAACAATGTCTATTTATTACTTTTCAATGATTTTCCATTCAAGATATTACATACATTCCGTGTTCTGTACACTTGACTAGTGATAGTAAGCCATGCAATTTTTAGCAGATACTCAGTATTTTTGCCATGTTTATTGCTCTGTATATTATTGTTTACAATAACCAATAAGCATTTGATCAAACAACTGTTACTTTCCATATTACATAAATACAATGTATATCTCTCTGCTGTATAACTTGTTTACATAATGCCTTAACAATTAGTAAAAATCAATCACTGTTGCCAAGCAACCACAATATATTCCATAATTTTCTTTTAAATTTTACAAATTTTAAGTTTGATTAAAATAGATCTCAAAATATCATGAACAAAGCAGCATGATTACAAAAAAAAAACAAATTTCAAATATTAAAACTCCAAATACAATCTTAATAATAGTTCTTGTATCAAAGTATCCTTAAACTCACTTAACTTTAGGTTTTGAATTTATATAGATAATATACATAAGTTCATAAAAGTGTTTGCATGAACATCTGGTGTTAACTACACTATGGTTTCACAACAAAGTAAGAATTTTGAATTGACTAGCATAATCAAAATGACATACAGATAACTCTTACAAAAAATGTTACTGACTTAAAACCGTCTCTGTATATAATTAGGATAGGTTGCTTAGCAACCAATAAATAATTATTATTTTTTATAAATTTCTAAATTTCCAAATTTTAACAAGCATATAGGAGATTAATTTACAAAATAGCCATGTGTGCTATTATAAAAACATGAAAACAATACCACAAGTAATGTGTAATAGAACTTCCTAAGGTATTCAGAGAACAGCCTGCCTCATCATTCCTTAATAATATGCATTGAAATATCATGTTTACAACATTTATTTTCATGTACATTTAAGGTTCTATATTTTGATATTTTATAACTTCGTGATGATTATTTATCAACTATAGAGTTACAATGAGATCAAACATACAAAGCACCTATTTAAAATCCTTCCCAATTGAAGGGAATTTTGGTTGCCTAGCTACCATGGAATAATCTTTGATTTTGCTGCTTCTTTTAACAAATTTTAGGATTTGTGATAATCGTACAAAGTGATATTACACTAATATCAACATAAAAATTCAACTGACCTATCATTGTTATAGATTAAGTATTTTTCATTTTCTACAACTATAAAATGTTTAAAATTTGAAAACAATGACTGAAGCTTAATATTACTTTACATTTTCATACAGTCATTTTTAATCTAGGACAAAGCTTAAGATAAGATTACATTTGATCAATTCATAAAATGCATAGGTTCAATAGAATTCTATAACTTAAAGTAAAATGACAAATGTTATATTATACTAAACTTAATCTCATAAACATTTTGTAAAAATGATGGAAATTAGTAACTGGTAAGCTGACATCCAAAAATAATATATGCAACCATTAATTAATACATCAACGATCCACACACTTGTTAATAGTTAATATAGCATTATTAGTCCTTAGAGCAGCAGTTATGCAACACAACACTTGTAGTCTTAATTTGAAGTATAAAGGCAATCATCTCACTTCTATTGTATCATAAGCTATATTTGAAATGAAGAAAATAATGACAGTCAATACATGACTACTATTTTATAGGAACTCCATTTATACTCATGTGTAATGGACTGTTCTTTCTCTTTCCACCTTTTTTACATTATTGTCAATATCCAACTTCTGTTTTCCGGACAACTGGTTTTGGCCACACAGTATTTTAGCTATGTCATATTTGAAAAACTGCCTAATTTGTTCAAATAAATACTTATGGCTTGCTGCATCATTACTTGAATTCAGGTAAAAGACCACTGGGAGGCATTTGTTTGAGTAAATACATTTTTATCTCCACAGAGTTAATATATTCTTTACATGTTATAACACCTGACTCTATTGCACTTGCACATATATGGTGGTATTTGGATAACTGTTTGGCGGTTCACTCAAGAAATGACATCAGAGGGATTTTCTGGATCATCTATAAGCTGTGGGATATTGTGCCCATGTCTCAATGACTGCAAGACAGTACACTGATGCAACCTGTTACATTGTTTCTTCACTTTCCAGATATAAATGTGGCAAACATGTTGAGACTGACACTTCCATGAAGTCCTAAAATACATGTAAATTAGAAGTTTAAAAAGTTTGTATAGGAATATTCAAAATTAAGATTATATTTGACTGAATATTCTTTTTACGACTGAAAATACTATGACATAGGAGTATTATTATAAAATTCATGGCAAAGGAACACATCTGACATAAGAAAAAATATACCTTGATAATATTGTTAAATATTTGTTAATAATATTCACAGAAAAAATAAGTCAAAAAAAGGTTATTGGCAAACTTACGTGATCCCTCTGCACAAACACCAAAGACATGGAACTTATCGCCGGGTAAAGCGATAATTAAGATCGGGTCTACGAAAATGATATTTATTTTTAAATTTCATGTAATAAATTCGTATTTTTGTCGTTAAAACTGATTTGTAAGATTGAAATATGAAAAATAAGATATACAGACGAAAATGACATAAGTTAAAAAATAATACCTTTATGGAAATACTACATATACGTTTAAAAGACCCTATTGAAAATGTGATCTATATGAAAATAAGATTTTTATGAAAAAAGTGCAAAGCATATCTGTATGAATTCATATATATGCACGAAAATAAGATCTGCTCGTATACGAAAATAAGATATCTGCGAAAATAAAATCTGTATGAAAATAATGTCTGTTTCCGACAAAGATTTTTTTACAAAACATAAGATCTGTGAAAATTAAAGATGCATGAAAAAAATATCATTACGAAAACATGATCTATATGAAAATAATATAAATGTTTGTATAAAAATAATGAATGATAAATTATAAAATAAGATCTTTAACGGAAATAAGATATGTTTAAAAATATATCTGTATCACAATAAAAACCATAAAAAAATAAGATATCTATATGCAAATAAGATATCTGTATGGAAATGATGTATACCGAAATAAAAGATAAATTATAGTTAGTGTGATATGAATTTTAGTAAAAGATAAGGATATAACTTTTTTGCTTTAAGTGCTTTAATTAGATAATGGACGGACAAGATCTTTCTTTTTGAGAGAAGAAAATAATGACATGACTTTGACACGTGCACATGATTATCGACAGCAATCAATGCGCTAATACGTTGATTTGATTATTGGATTGTGTCATTTACCGTAATTGACAACCACTTATTAAAGCGTTTATTGGCGATTTATCAGTCACCAATCATATATATTTTTCATATACTTATATCTTATCTTTTTATGGATTTCGTTATGATACAGAGTAATTTTTGCACAGGTTTTATTTTCGTTATAGATCTAATTTTTTAAAGACATTTTACATATAGAGTTATATTTTATATCATTCTGATACAGATTTTATTAACATACAAATATTATTTTCGAATAAATCTTATTCTTATTAGGACATTATTTTCGCACAGATCTAATTTTCGTATAAATCTTATTTTCGTAAAGATGTATTTTTACGTACAGTGTCCATTTTCGCAGATCTTATTTTCGTACAAATATTATTTGAAAACAGACATTATTTTCATATACATGTAGTTCTCATTTTCGCATGGATCTTATATTTATGTAGATATCAATATCATAAAAATCTTTGAAACATTATACTTTCTTTATTTAACTTGCCGCTCATATTTTGTAAAGAGATCCTGAACATTAGAATATGTCGCAAATTAAGATTTATTTTTCATTTAATAATAATTTGAAAATTGTATACACGATGAAACTAAAAGGTTTTAGAATTATACATTCTATATATTTGAAAATTAATTTCAATTGACATGGATTTAAGGACACGTGTTCAGTTAGTTTTAGAATTATAATCGTTGAAAAGCGTGGTACTTAAATTATAGATCATATTAATATAACTTTATAATATAAAATTAGAAGTAAACGTAATAATTTACATAAAGTTCAGTTAAAATAACACATATGATATACAAATACGAAGGCTATTCTTAAACAAATAAATCATAATTATAAACATAACTAACTTAATAATACTATAGATAAGATAAGACAAGTTTATTTTTTAATTTCTAACGCTGAAGGTTCACGAGGACAATGAAAGTATTATTATATCATGACAGACAATGATATGTAACCAACTACACTAAAACAAGGTATTTATGCATATTAAAGTGAATGAGGAAGGTCGCGGAAGTAATTATTAGTAAATGCATTGCATAGAAACAATCAACAATATTCTTATACATTAAATGATATTATCCACGTGTATATCAACAGAAGTAATATACTTAAGCGTTAAACATGCAAGAAATACAGATATGACACCTACTTTGTAAAAAAGTAAATTCGAATTTAGTTGCCGCATATGACTAACCTTTTAATATATTTATAAATAATATTTAAATAAAAAACCGGAAAAATGCTCAACATGGTAATCTAATCATTGTCATCTTTATCTAAGTGCGAACAGGCATTTGAAAATATTTCATGTTGATAGCTATTGCATAATACAATCCGATAAACAAGTGTGCCGTTGATCATGCATAGCATTAAGTAATACATTTATATAAGAACTAAGTCTATGTGAATATGTCAGGAAGCATATACTTAAACACGTGAAAAATATAGATAAAAAACGTGTTTTTCTGCCTTGTAAACCATTCACGCACGGTAACATAATAAATTTATAATTCACTTTAAATCATTATATACGAAAATAATATACTCTATGAGTTTAACATCTTTTGAAATATCTTAAGAGAAAATACTTAAATTGTTTTATACCAAATGGTAATATATCAACACATTTTCACATTGAAATATCAAGGCATTAATTTTATACAATAGTCATTCATAGTAGAAGTGACTGGGCCATGTTAGTATTTGTCGTTCAAAAAGACCGGGGGAGAGTTTTACTATTTTATGTTTAGAAAAAAGTAAAAGTAAACGATATAAACATGGCACAAAGTACTATTATATTCCCGAGTGAACAATTTTGCTGCTCCTTCCTTACAACTGACAGAAATAGCTCATCTGCTGCGATTGTTTGCAGATGCAATTCGATCAATCTGAAACTTTTCGTCATTTTAATAATTAAATCTTGAAAAGCTGATAAAGACATCTATCTCGCAATTTTCGTTTGAAAGAAGTAAACGTGTATCCCTTTTTATGTCAAAAGGTTTTTGTCATCAATCATGTTAAGTACATCTAATATGATATACTCGAAAAATAATAATAATTATATACATGAACATAAACTTAAAATGTATATTGTTTTTCTATTTAGGCTTACAATAACTGTGATTTCCGCACTACAAGTTTGTTAATAAATATCTCTGAATGTATTGTCCATACGAAAACAAAAGATAAAGTTATCTTTCATGTATACTGTTTGATGATCAAGTTTTTTCAAATATAGAAAATCAGTCGTTATCTAATTCAAATTCGACAGTAGATATTGGGAATATGAGTAAAACTGGGAAGAAAAGTGCTGAAAGCCCTGCGTCAGTTCATTCATCGCCTTCTAATGCTGATATAATTATGTTTCTGAAGAAAATTGAAGGTAAAATCAAAAATGTGGAATTGAAATTGAAAACGTTAGATAATTTGGAGAAGAAAGTTGATAACTTTGAAAATGATTTGAAGCAAATGAAGCTTAATATACATGAAAACAAAAAGTGCACTGACGATAATATTAACAAGCTAGAAGAACTTGTTGAAGTTGTCGAATTCTCGGGCTCAATCAATGTTTAAAAAATAGAAGACCTTCCTGAAATGCCTAATGAGAAACCGGCAGACACGGAACAATTATTACGGAAGCATTTGTGCGACAATTTGAAACTAGCGAAAAAAATTGTAGATGGAATAAAAATTGAGGGCGGACATCGTATAGGATCTCAGGGTATTGACCCAAATAAGCGATACAAACGTAAATTAGTATGTATGTTCTCATATTTCAAGGATCGTGAACACGTCAAGAGGCAGCGTTTTAATCTGAATGGCACAAGTTTCTACTTGCAAGAAAATTTTCCGCCAGAGGTCGTGAACAAACGCCGCCGATTGATACCATTACTAAAGCAAGCTAAGGATGAGCATAAAGAAGCTTGGATATCTTACGATACTCTGTTCATAGACGGAAAACCTGTAAAAGATGACTAGGATTTAGTGGAGGATGGCCCTCAAATTTGTGTATGGAACTGCAATGGACCCACCGAAAATAAACTTAATGATAGTGAATTTATAAATAAAATCGTTACAAACGATATTATCATCTTAGCAGAATCTTGGACCGACGAAAATTCAAAGTTAGATATTGTTAATTTCAATTGCTACAAATATTTTCGTAAATTTAAGTAGTATAGGGAACGGTTTAACGCCACGATTGCGCATGTGCGACGCCATATTGGATTCAATTTTTAGAATGACATCATCGTTTTATTTTTAGAATGTGATCATCCGTCTATTTTTAGAAATCTTTTTTTAATCTCCCGGAAGTATACGGAACTGACTGGTATACCCGATTTTAGGGCTTGAATCGCAGACATTGTAGGTCAGGTCCTCGGCCCTAGACGGAGAGATAATTACCATCATTAAAGATAAAAGAAATGGTTTTCAATAGATACGTGCTTAACATTTTAAGTTATAAAAAATATTTTTTTAATATGTTGAAAATAATATTGATACAAATATAACTCGTTTACTTACATACATCTAGTAAGGAAATAACTGTCATAGCGTACCGTCCTTGTAGACTGCGCATGTGCCGATCTATTTTTAGTCGCGGTATTTCACAATCACCAGGAGCTATTTCATTAGCCCCCACGCATTGGGCATTAAGTTCCGGCGTCGCTCAGTCTAGATTTACAATACCTAGCGGAACTATGTTGAACAAAAAACCTTTATCCTTCGTAACTAAATATAGCTGAAAAGATAATAAATTATTTTGTGATAAATGAAAAGCTATATTTAACAACGAAGTATAAAGGGTTTTTGTTCAAAATAGTTCCGCTAGGTATTGTGAACCTAGACTGAGCGGCGACTGTACTGAATGCCTTTTTCTTTTATTGACACCCGCGTGGGGTTGATGAAATAGCTTCTGGTGATTGTGAAATACTGCGACTAAAATTAGAGCGGTACAAGCGCAGTCTACAAGGACGCTACGCTATGACAGTCATTTCTTTACTAAATGTAGGTAAGTTAACTAGTTATATTTTACAAATGTATACATATTATTTTGAACATATTAAAAAAACAATTTGTTTTTATAAATTAAAATGTTAAGCACATATCTATTTACAAACATTTCTTTTATCTGTAATGATGGTAATTATCTCTCCGTCTAGGGCCGAGGACCTGACCTACCATGTCCGCGATTCAAGCCCTAAGATCGTGTGTACGAGTCAGTTCTAAAAATAGAAGCCAATATGGTGTCTCGCATGCGCAGTCGTGGCGTTAAACCGTCCCCTATACTACTAACTTAGGCACAAAGTTAAAGTTAGATACACTGTTTATGTGATTGGGAAATTCAAGAAATTGATTGTGAAAATTATGACCCCGATAAACCAATAGTACGGGCCTCATCCGATACTGTATGTAACACACGGGGTATTAAATTGCTCGATTTGTGTAAGTCAACGTGTATGCGATTAGCTAACGGTAGATTAGGTTATGATTTTGCCACTGGCTCGTATACATATTATTGTAGTCAGACGTGAAGTACACTAGATTACCTCTTGTTACAAGAAAAACACTTTAGTATAATACACAATTTTAGAATAAGTGAATTCAATATTTACAGCGACCTCGGTTACTTTATTTACGATTCAAGGCGCTTCACCTGGTATCGATGAAACAATAACAAACCAAAAAGGTGTTTATTTTAAATGGGATGTCGATTGTAAGGTTCAGGTAAGACGTGGTATTATAGGAATTTTACCACGATTTAACGATATTTTAAAAAACAATGTTGCCAATTCTATTGAAATAGAACAAATGGTTCTTGATTTTTCACATTTAGTTTTCGATGTAGCAGATCCATTATTAAAGCATATTTTTAGTAATGGTAATAACCGTTCATATCCAGAGAGCAAATGGTTTGATTCTGAGTGCGCTCAGGCGAAACGAATATATAAAGATGCGTTAGCTTTATTTAATAATAATAAGTCGACTGAATCTAGGTTTTCACTTTGCAATAAAAAGAAATCTTATAAAAAATTGATACGTAAAAAGAAACGCGCATATAAAATTAAAATGGCAGATGAACTTACTCGTCTGAAAAACAGTAAACCTAAAGATTTTTGGAAGCAGTTTAAAAACAAACGAGATACTACTGACTCACAAATTCCTATTGATGACTTCCGCTTTTAATTTAAAAGGACTTTTACTGATATTCAAAGCACATTTATCGAACAAGTTGAAAATTCCAATAGCAACAATGATTTCAATATCAATAATGCAACTTTCGAGGAATTTAATACTCCTATTACATGTAATGAGGTACTGTCAGCAATTAAACGTCTTAAAAGTAACAAATCATCTTGCCCAAGCACTAATTTGGTAAACGAATATTTTATCTCTACGGCAGATATACTCGTTGGGCATATTACAGATTTATTCAATAAGATATTTGATTCTGGTCACTTTCCCGAAATTGTGTCTCAAGGCTTTAAAGTGCCATTACATAAAAAAGGTCCAAATAATACCCCGAATAATTACCGTGGAATAACTCTCATTAGTAATTTTGGAAAACAACTACTGTTCTTACTTGAAGAGTTGAAAAATAGTTTGATGATAACAATTTTTTATCAGATGCACAGTTTGGCTTACGTAGGGGTAGTACAGTCGACGCTGTATTTGTTTTACACAACTTGATAGAACATGTTTTAACTCGAAAAATGCGACTTCCATGCGCTTTTATAGATCTCACGAAAGCATTTGACTCTGTTTATAGAAACGCTTTATGCTTCAAATTGTTTAACATGGGTTTTGATGAAAAATGTTCCAGGCTATGTATACTGTTGTTAAATCATGTATAAAGTATTGCAACACATTCTCAGACTTTTTTGAAATTTCAATTGGTCTTAGTCAAGGCCTGAATAATTCTCCGGTTATGTTTGCACTTTTTTAGAGGACTTAGAACTATATTTACAAAACAGAATAAATTCTGGTTTGTCAATTTTTGAACTTTGTATCATTATTTTAAGCTTTGCTGATGTTATGGTGTTAGTAGGACATTCTACGAGGGGTGTCCTAGAATTACGTGGACTTTTGCTATACTTTTTTTATTTTTTAATGCAGTTTTTAGCAAATTTGTACACAATACCTTTAACATATCCTTAATGAATATTTCCATTATTTTTAAATTTCTAACATTGCTTCTCTATATTTTACGTCGCTATAGTAACGCAGTATGCGCAGAGCGGGGCAGTCCAATATTTTGTATTAATAAGTTGTCTTTACTTTCGTATATCTTGCGTATTTATACGTAAAAAAGCGCCACATCGTAAGCATATGCAGTTACGTCATATGAACGTTCGTTTGAAATTTTGACGTCATAGCTGTTTCCGTTATTGTTTACCAGCGGACAACTGACAACCGTTGCTCTTGGATATTCAACTAAAAATGACGTCCACGGATTACGCGGAACATCGGACTATCATCAAGTTTTGTATTAATCTTGGGAAGACACCAACACAGACGCAGGAAATGTTGGAGACTGCAAAAGTGAGACCTCCTGTTTGTCGATCACTCGTTTTCAAGTGGCATAAGCGTTTTCGAGACGACCTGGAGGACATTGAAGACGACAAGGGTCGTGGGAGAAAGTCAACGTTGACTGCGGCGTCAATTAAGGAAGTCAAGGATGTCATAGATCGGGACAGGCGTTACACTGTTATTATTATTATTATTTGCGGATTAAGTATATGTACAATATCCGGTACTTAGTAGATACATTGTCTGTTTGTCAGGTGTTACGGCGAGATCTTGTGCGTTCCTTGCGTCGGAAGCGGTCGAACCTTCCCTTGGATCAGGTGTTGCTGCACCAGGATAACGCGCCAAGCCATAACGAAGCATCCACCAGGCTGGAGATCAGTCTTCTTGATTTTCAGATTCTGGAGCACGCACCCTACTCGCCGGATATGGCGCCGATGGACTTCCGGGTATTTTCCACTGTGAAGTCGGCACTTAAGGGACGGAAGTTCGATTCCTTCCAGGAACTCTCGTTCGCAACGCAGAAAGTGGTAGTTGAGTTCGACCAGGAGTGGTACACGGCGGTGTACGTACGACCAGTTGATATATCGACACCATAGGTGTATTGAGTTAGGCGGCGACTATGTTGAGAAAAACTAACATTCGACGCCACGCATTTATTAACAATTAGCGACGCCACCGGAATGACGTCGAAACGTCGGAATGGACTGCCCCGCACCCGCTACCCCTTGTCTCATTACCCTGCCCACAGACACTGATCCAGTTGGCGGACAACTTTGAAATTTTTTGTACTAATGCAATAAGGTTGCATTTTGTTCATGTTAATTTTGTTTGTTTTTATTTTTAGTAGTTTTTGAGTTACAGCAAAAGCCCACGTAATTCCGGGACACCCCTCGTATAGAAGATTTACAATCCAGTCTAAACTTATTATATGAATATTGTACATACTGGGGTTTACAGGTAAATACTTCAAAAACAAAAGTAGTTATATTTAGAAAAAGAGGCCCCTTGAGACAGAACGAAACACTTTTTTATAATAATGAACAATTAGACATAGTTAATGATTTCAACTATTTAGGAGTAGTTTAAAATTATACGGGTTCATTTGTTTTACGTAATCAATATATTATTGGAAAAGCCATAAAAGCATGTAACGTTCTACAAAATAATAAGGTAGAATTATCACCATATATTTCTTTACAATTATTTGATTCTTTTGTTGGCTCTATTCTGAATTATGCATGTCCTGTATGGGGATTTTATTAGTCAAAAGATATTGAAAGTGTACATATCAAATTTTGAAAATACATTCTAGGCGTTAAGAAAAGTTCCAGCAATAGTGCTGTATACGGAAAATTAGGAAGATACCCTTTATATATAAACAGATATGTTCAAATGATAAAATATTGGTTGAAAATTTCAAATACAATTAATATTATTTTTAAATACGATAAATAACAACTCATTAAAACAATGTTTAAATGGTGTCAAAAATTGGACATACAATGTTAAACTTATATTAGAAAATATGGTTTTGCAGATGTATTTTCGAAACCAAATGAAATTAATATAAATGCATTTTTGGTACATTTTAAACAAAGAGTTTTGGATTGCTTTAAACAAAAATGGCAAGCAGATTTAAACAATCATAGTGTTTTAAGCACTCTTTATACTCATCTAAAAACATATTTAAATGTTGAAAATTATTTAAATACTATCAAATCTAAATCTCTAAGGAGTAGTATTACGCGTTTAAGAATTTCTTCGCATAATCTTAGAATTCAAACAGGAAGATATGGTGGGAATAGAATAGATACATTATACAGGAAAGATTATGCCAAGTGTGTCAATGCTCTGAGATTGAAGACGAGTATCATTTTATTCTTATATGCAGTGTTTACCATGAATTAAGAATTCGATTAATTAAACGTTATTTTTATCATAGACCCAGTATATACAAATTCATAGAAATGCTTAAGTCAAACAATAAATCTGTTCTTAACAATCTTAGCAAATTTATTTATTTAGCCAATAAAAAAAGAAATGATTTATTGAATTCATATCCTAGACTTTAGGACTATAAAACTATATTCATTATATTCACTGTTAGACACTTTATTAGTGAACAATTGCTGTTATTCTATATCTAATTCATGTTTATTAGAGCTTATTCTCCATATTGTATAAACTGAAACATTAATTATTCTCTTGCATTTGAATACCAATCGGGACAAAATGTTTTATATGTATTGGTGTATAACGAGATACATGTATATGTATAACTTAAATAAAATTTTCCTCTTTCTTTTCTTCTTCTGTATAAATTCATGTGTATTGTGTATATAAAGCTGTCCTATACTTTTTATTATCTTTAATAAAGTACATGTAGCCATTTTGAAAGTTTTCAGATGGAAACTGTCATTTTACAAAAATATCCAACACGTCAACGTATATATTTGTAAAGCGCGTAAATATAGGGGTTGAATTTGCCAATAATATGCTTAAAATTCATTTCTGAAACATTATCAAACATGTTTTTGACATTTCTTAAGAATAAAAAAGTATGTATTTCTGATGAATAATGTGCCTTAAAATAGTCTATTAAATAAATAAAACCTATTCAAACTTTTAATGTTTAAAGTTTACCGTAGCTAACTTCACAATCAAATCTGATGTAGGATTTAATCAAGTAAGCTGAAAAGTAAATACTTGTTCATGTACATGCATTATCACATGTTAGGACCTTTTTGAAAGATTATTAACAACATGGCAAGTGTTTCCTCTTCATATTATGGTGAACTATATACTTTCATAAAACTGAAGAAAAGTCTTTAAAGAAAAGAGTAGATCATGAGTAACACACGCTTTCAAATAAATGAATAAATAAATAATAAAGAGTGCAGATTAATGAGAAATTTAACTGCGAACAGGTACACGATACTATACCGTTAAAGGTTGAATCTTTATTTCTATAACTTTTTTTTTCGTTTTACCCCTTTCTTTTCTTTTTTCTTTACGAAAGTGTTCATGCGTGAACCTTATTCGGTTATGTTTAGTACCTTTACGGTACATGTATGACTTGCTGTACTGAGACAATGACACTCGGAAATTTCTGTAATTGATGTACATTATCGAGTTTACCCGAACATTATATGATTCTGTAGAACTTGCCTGATGAAGATGTTTGTGAAGGAAAGAGAATGACAGAAGGAAATTTATTTTTCTTTTACAAAATACTTCTGCATACGATCGCTTTTTATGCTCACGTTAAATGTGTTAACGTAAATTTAATAATGATAAATATGTTATTATATGATCATGTTTAAAGGCATTAAGGTTTAAAGTTATTTTATTTTGATTTACTTAAACACCATGTTTGGAGAAAAGAGCGTTGTTTTCTAAAGTAGAAGTTTTGAGCCTGTGCTAATTTTTTTCGCATGATTCACATAACTGTTTTCAGCATAATAACTATCATATGTCGAAGAATATTTTCGTTAGAGATTTGATTTTTTATCAAATATTACATATAAAACGTCATACCGAACTATTCACGCACGTGAACTTATTCGGTTATGTTTAGTTTTTACAGTAAACATTTAACTGCCAGTTTGAATAATATTTGTGTGACTTGTTGGTTTATCAAGGAAACGTCACACCGCGTTAACACTGATAGGTACTGGATAATTCTATTCTTAGAGAATAAATTGGCTTATTCCATTCTTTTACATGTAACATAATGAAAGCATGATATCTGTAGAAAGAAAATCATATTTTAGATCGAAAATTGCTCGATAACAAAATGATTATATATAAATATATATTAATGATATATTCCGTTCAAGTACAATGTGCTAAACAATATAATGGATTTTACAAATCAGACAAATGTCAGACATGAATATCATTGTGTTAGATGAGACTCCTGCTTAGGATTATACCACCCCTGTGACTTTTATGAATGATCGGTACAATTGATTCCAGCGCTTGTAAGTGTTGATATTTGAGTACCGCAAAAGCCAGTGCTAGGGGGGTGAGGGATATTTGACTTGTGACGGTATCCTTCATGTACATATTCAATCAAACAGAGTCTGCACTTTTTATGCAATTATGTAGTTTGAATGCTTCCGAGACGTTTTTCAGATATGTAAATATCACCACAGCAGATGTCAATTGCCGTGTGGCAGCCGTAATAAGTTGCCTTGTACTTCAGTGTTGTTATATTTTTGTCTGGTCCTTTGGGATCATTGATTTCCAGCGCTTTTTAAGTGCCAGAAAAAACTGTTTCCGGGTAGTTTATTGGAAACCCGGCGGAGCCTCGTTAGCCGCATTTATAGTCCCCAAGAAGCTATGCTATTCCGGGCCTTACCTGTATTTGCCAACTTCGCTTCTGAATTTCGTGTACATGCCACTACATGCATACATTATTACTAGTTTTGACAATATACTATATTTGTTTGTCAGTTGATTGTGAACCATATAATTAATAAACGGTAGGTTGATTAAATAGGAAAATCCTTCTTTTGCTGTTTACAACTATTGATTTTTTAAGGGAAGCGCAAAAGGTTAATAAAATTGTAGACTGCTAGGTTTATAGTACGACGGCAAAATATTTCTACAATTTATAAAATGCAGCTTTAAATGAATATCTTTAAAGATCCTGAATGTTGTTATTAAGGATGTAACAATACTTAAGTGAAATATTATTAATGTGTAAAATTATCCTTCTAAATCAATTTCCAAACGTCGGATAATATGTTTAATATGTAATGCAAATGCTAAAACGCATTAAAGATAATCATTAGAATATATTCATTCATTTCTTATTGAACCATATTGCTCAGACTTTATCGAAAATAAATTTCTAATTACCCGCTTTTATTTTCATGAAATTTAAATTCGGAATTCATGGTTTTTGGAACTTACAATTTACTTGAGCATCATAGTTATGATGAACAAACCGCTCGAACGCCTGTATTACTATAACTAAATAAGCTTTGAAACAAACACATTGGATGATTTAGTTTGTTGAATATCATTTACTCAAAACAATTTTATGATATATTTTGATGTATAGCTGTTTGCTGTTCGTGTTTTATTACCATGCTGATTGTGCAATACAGATGTAATCGGTTATCAGATAAGATCACGTGTGGACATTATGCTGTATGTCACTTAGATTCTTGATCAACTTGAAGATAAAGATGGTTCTACACTGTCTCCAAGGTTTTTTTTTTTAAATATTCATAACATCTACAGCATGGTAGTTTATTTAAGATGTTCAAAACAGAAATTTACATAATTACATAGGTAGTTTAACCTCCTTACCACAGAAAGTCACAATTAATTTACCAGGGCACATTTATGCCACCACATTTTCCTAGACAGGCTGTCAAGCAGCTTACCGGTACTACATGTTGTTACCTTCACTCAAAATTGCAACATGCTGATAACTTCAGTACATGCTAGGGCAAAGGTACTCTTTGAAATGTGGTATGATCAATCACAGTGAAATTAACTTCACCATCCGAGATTCGAATCCCGGGTATCAAGATTTACTTCGAGCCGATCGAGACGGTTACTCAAAATTTCAAGCATGCGCATGTCTTTTATATTGACTTGGATTGCCTGCACCCTCTATGTTCTCATTATCTTGCAGACGTTGGAATATGTAAGTATAATAATAATTATTGTATCAATCGTTGCTTACATTTTCAACATGCGAATCAACGAAATTATATGACCAGACAGCCACCGCAAAAGTATAACAAATAATAATCGTACCTTTCCTACATTAAATATAAAATTGAAAATTCAAAGGTAATCAAATTTAGAAACATTATAAAACAAGTTTGATATCAACTTACAGATAAAGTTTATAGTAATTATCGTCGGGAAATATGTGTTTTGATTAAATGCAAATGCTGTGTTCATTTTAAGGGGCGGTAACTTTTCTATTGTTGCTTCAACTAGAACCTTTCATTCTTAAATTTATTGAAAAAGTATCCTAAACAAATAATAATTTCGCACAGGATTGATTCCGTATAATTTGATGACGGGACAGTTTATTCTTACATTCCCGTCAATCCTGGTAAATATACGAGGGATGTACGGAAAGTTCATATACTTCTTCATTTTTTATTGTATAACAATACATACGGTGTACAAATTTGTCAACACAAATATACATATCTAGCGAACACATTTATCAAAAATTACTGAACTGTGACAAACGTTGGTTTTTTAACAGTAATTACATACAACATATAAACATCATCATGGAGCACTTTGACAACGTCAACGGCGTCAAATTAAATTCATGTTTACCCGCTATTCAATTTTCTTCCGATTTCAACAGCCATGGTACATGTCTAGCGTATATTTAATATATGTTGTATTGCTTTTACTTTATGAATTTAATAATTAAAATAATTTTTCAAAAACAAAAATGTCACTGGTTTCCATACGGTGTGTGTGAGTTGTCTGTCTAGTTCAAAGGTTGTTGTAACGCAATAGACTATATCTCGCCCTTGCTACCTTTAAACTTCTGGGGCGTTTCTTATACGATAAACTGTCATCGCCGCTTTTTAATCTTGCTAGACTTTAAACACAAGTCGCCTTTAACATTTTATGGCTGGTTTTGTTTTCAAAGTAAGATTAAAATCTCAGCCTGTGCCATATTAGCGTTGCTATGAAGTTAAATAGCATTACGTTGCTCCGTCCGTAAATTTGACGTCATTTTTGCAACACAGAATTTACGCACCTTCATTGCATATAATCGCCGTTAACAAGCTGTTTACTTGCGTATGACGTCATACTTTTCACTAAATACCATGTTATAGAATATAATGATGTCACAAAATTAAAACAAGAGTTTGCGTTAATATTACAACTTTAAGCAACTTATTACTCGAGTAGCTATCGTCATGAAATCAAAGTGCTCCGTGATTAGTTGATTATGTTGCCATGGTGATCGGCGCTTTGCGCATATTACTATTATGATGTTTTTTAATTTAGAAATATGTAGCAAATAAATACATTGGCAAAATATTCAATCTTCATATTGATAATAACTGATTATAGTAATTTAACAGTCTTGTCTACGAACTTTCCGGACAACCCTCGTACTACCATCAGGATAAAATTGAAAATCTAAAAATTCTACAGACAACCTTTTTTCTGATGATACAAATATATGTAATAATTTTACAAAAAAATAAAATGACTTTATTTGCCTTTGGATAGCAAATAAATATACATATTACTCATTATACCAAAATGTCACGCAATTTTTGGACTAGCAATTGTTAAGGGCCGATTTTGGTTAGGGGCGAAACGTCCTGTTTGCTCGAGGTGATCTGATTGCATTTAATGAAATCTTTTACAAATAGGAAGGTTATAAAGATGCGCTCTATACTATTTGTACCAATGCATCTCTTATCATTTCCTTGAGAGGACTGTTAGATCCTTTCTTTGCAGTCGTTTATCATGCAGACTGCATTATGCAAGAAGAAACCGGAAACTAAAGAATGTAATTCTACACATATTTGTACATGATTATAATGTTTAAAAGTTAGATAAAGTTAACAAGTATAGTCTGTTTATTATGTCATTATAAGTTTATTGGTATATGCCGCTTTTCATGGAATGGCACTAACGTGTCACATTGAAGGTTCCATGATTACCACCATATGAACACATCTGCGGATGTTTCAAAATTCCAAATTTTACCAGTTTATGTTAAATGTTGAATACTGCTTAAGCCGGTGCTATGGGGCGTGGAAGGTAACTTGTACTTACCAGTACCGTCCATGAACAAACAGGTTCAATCAAACCGAGCCTGCAACATTTTCAGTTTTGCTGTGTTGGGCTCCCTCTAGGGAGCGTTATTCCTATCTATTTTGTTACTACATCAGCGTTGTTTGTGCCGTGTGGAGGCTGTAAATAAGTCCCCCATGCATTCAATCAGGGATGTTATATTTCCGATCCTTAAAGATCGTTCAGCAAGACATTATTGTTGTGCTTGTGGTATTTATGTTCTTTCATTTTTGGCTATTTTTTGTTGGGGGGTTGTAGTTTAACGCCTAGATCTGAATAACTCAATATGAATAAGACAACACAATCCCAAGTTTATAAACGTCAGATATATGTATTTATTTAATATAAAATATTATTCTATTAGATAAAACAATTGCTTAACCAATGTCTTTAACAATTTCACAATTCGTAAAACAATAAGAATCAAAGTCAACTGCGTCTTTAGCATAATTTAACCTAAGTGAGTGAGTCTGTCTAACATCAAAAACTACACTGAATAATATAATATTTTGCTCACCTTAAATACTAAAATATTATACGCCTTAAACTTTATACCTTCATAATTCATAAATGCAAATATGCGTTTCCGGACTAACAATTAAATAAACAATTATGTTTGCACGCTATACAGTGTGGCCATACCACGTGACATTGACGTCATTTTCGGCATCATTTCCAAGACAAATATTGCACCAGTTCCAAGTCGAAAAAAAAGGACTACAGTTTAAAGCAGATTTAAGAATCCGTTGCAAATGCAAAGCAACATGCCTACCGTTCTCTTTCTGCAGAATTGACAATTGAAGAAAAATATTAGATTTATGTCATTCATAATAAAATATGAACATATTAAGGTAGAGTTTTGCCTTCCGTTCTCCCGGTTGATGTAAACCTGACTTTTTATTCATGGTGTAGACCTGATAACGCCAGAAAACGAAATAGCTTGCAACTGAAGCCCGCTCTGATACAAGCAACTTCCAAGGTTATGCAAAGTGTTTGATAAAATGGCTTATAAACGGACAAATATCCAATATTCTGTGGAAAGCTTTTATTGTTCCCCGTAGACTGGTGCATATCCCAAAGAAATTGGTACAGAAATAAAATATTAACGGCTATTTTCTTTTCCGAATCGAGCAACATTTGTCTCGGAAATGATGCCGAAAATGACGTCAATGTCACGTGGTATTGCCACACTGTATAGGTACAACTTTCCGCTTAGGCGATGACATGCCCATCAATTAACTAAATTAAGCATATCCTATTCGAGTGTCCGGTGACAGCTCATTATATTTAATATATCTGCCTATGAATTGTTGACTAATTACCGGCTAATTACCGTTATCCTACATGGTTCCAGTATTCCTGACTTAAATACTGTTGAACCACACTTAGAAAATATGGCCTAAATTTTAATTCATCTTGTGACGTCATATAGATCTGTGAAATACAGGCTTTATAACCTCTGATACCTTCCAAAGTTCAACCTTCTTTTTTGGCGACACGTTTGCATGTGTTCCTTGTTGTTTTCTCGTCTACGGTAAGTATATTCCCCATTTGCCCATAGTCTCATTTTTATAAATAAAAATTACCCCCTTCCCAAAGTTTCCTTTGCCCTTCCCCTATGCCCTTTGACTTTGTCGGTCTGTTTTTCAATCAGATATATTTTCTATGAATTCCTTATCAGTCATAAGTTATTTATCATTTTAGTTTTTAACCTGTTCTCTCTGGCTTGTACCTAGTCCCGTTTTTGTTTGGGGTCCGCCTGGGCTCCTTGCCACTGGTTCTTGTTGCTGGGTCATATGGGAGTTGCGTTCGTTGAACGCCGCCTTTCCTTGTTGATATTGTTGATCATATTATATTTAGTTCTGCCCATTTCTTTCTAGTTTAGTGCACACCCATTTTTTACTTGGGGACTTACCACATTAAGGGTTAAATGATTACTGCCACATCAACTCATCTGTGGATGTTTCAAATTCCAAATTTTATCAGTTTATGTTAAATAGTGTATGCTGCTTAAGCCGGTGCTAGGGGACGTGGACGTTTACTTGCACTTACCAGTACCGTCCATGAACAGGCCCAATCAAACCGAGCCTGCAACATTTTCAATTTTGCCGAGTTGGGCTTACTCTAGGGAGTGTTATTTCTCTCTTTTATATAACTATCACTCAAGCTTTATTTTCATTTAGCATAACTAATTATGTTTGATCCATGATCTCATAATTATTGTCATTTAAAAATGTCATATATTTTTATTAATATTACCCGTGGTTGGAAAAATAAGATATGCCATGCGTAAACTATATAATTTTAAAATATTCTATTTCATTATATGTGACCCGCCACGCGAAAATGGCCCTTATGGGTGTAAACGTCATTCAGCAATAAATTAAGTCAAAACTACGTGACGTTCGGTGCATTTTCCTTTAAAAGCAAGTGGGTGTTATGTTTTAACTGTTAATTGATTCATGCTTAATTCACACCTTGATCACATTAAATTATATTTTTATTATAAAAAATGAAAGAAATAAACTTTCGAGAAAAGTACGGTGAAATAATTCGGGACGAATCTACTGTTTATGTCGTAATTTTACCGCTATCATGCGTAGTATATCGGTGAAGGACACTGTTTTTACTCAATAACTGTGATAGTATATTATGTGCACCTGTCTACTAAGTTTATAATTCTTATTGAAATCTCAAGATGTAAGGTGAATGTTTTAATATGGCTAGCCAGTCTAGTGTGGCTTCATCGGTGAGAGATCGATTGCCTTCGAACTGTTTTTTGAATTTGAATGACGGTGATGAGAGAATTTTAGATTTAGTGACTGAAGTGAATGGTTATTACTTGACAGTTCCATTGTTTTCATGTGACAATGTATTAGAAAATAATAGTCTAGTGCTGATGATTTTGGAATTCAGTGGGATAACATAGATAAAAGTTATTTTTCAGAACTTCAAATTTGTACGGTGAGTCTATTTTTAGATTCATAATATTGAATGAACAATTTTATTTTAGGAATATGACGTGAAACTTGCGTATTATAACTTGATGTGATGTATGTAAAATGTTGTTTACTATTGATACAAAAAATGGCAAAAAGTTTATGTGCACTCGTTGACATCCGTCGATTTAAATGTTTACGAATGAGGCAGATAAAATTCGTTATGAAATTATGGCGGGCTGTGTAGGCAAGTGGATAGCGTATTCGATTTTTGTCCTGAGGATCTCGGTCCGATTCTCAGTTGGGACAATTTTTCTTTTTTTAGTTTTTTTTCTTCCGAAAAACACTTATACTTACCAACTCATATCTAAGAAATATAATTATCTAGCAGTTAAATTCTCATGTAAAGAATATATATTTGAAGACATAAACATATTATCGAAATTCATATTTTGATATAAACATTCCATTTTTTGTACTTAAAATCTATTTTCAAAGCGATTGCATTTTAAAATACATTATATAATACTGCTGACAGATCTGCTTAAATTACACTGATGAGAATGTCTTTTTTTGTGCTTCATGCAATTTAAACTTTTATTTATTAATAGTGTCCTGTACTTTTTCTCTCAGGTACACCTTGTTGTGAGGTAATTGGATACGGGACTATTGAATCCACCCATCTTTCAACAGCTGAATTGGCAAAAGATGAGCTTCATCAGGTTATTTATCCCAGTTAAATCAAATTAGGGACACATCTTTGCAAACAAAGCAGACAACATCACATCCAGAAAGCAAAGAGATCTTCAACGCGGTATGTATTTGGTGGGAAGGAAATATGTAAAACAACATGCCTTTTTTCCTATGGTATTTGTAATAAACGACTGAAAAATCTTTGTAAATATCATGACAAATATGGTATTGAATCCCGGCCACATGGAAACAAAGGTAAAATGCTTCACAATGCCACAACTATCTCTGATGAAGAGCAGGTAATCAATTTAATTAGTACACATGCTGAAGTACATGGACTTCCTTCACCAAGTAGAATGCCAAGGATGACAGATTACAAGGTTATGATGTTGCTAAGTGACTGCAGTAAACAGTATATCTGGAGAGAATATGTGAAATGTTCACATATCTTTTACTATGCTCAAAACTTGCTGTATCCCAATTTTCCACAACAAGTGGGACCAATGTACTTTAAAACTCCAAGAAAATCTGTGGACTTTGTAGAGAAAACATACCTCAACAGGTTAACTATTTGATTGTTGAAAGTGATCTTACTGGCAAAGGTGCAAACGAAACCATCAGCTACTTAAACCATTACTTGCATAATCATGTAAACAGAACAAAAATGTTGTATTTTCACTGTGACAATTGTGGTGGTCATAATAAGAACAACTACTTGATGCAGTACATGTGCTGGAGAATAATGAATAGTCTAAATGATGACATTGAAGTATCCTTCATGTTTGCTTACCATTCACGTTTTAGACCAGACTTTGGTTTGGTAAAACTTAAATACAGGGGAAGCTATGTTTTGTCAATGGCTTAGTTGGCAGATGTCGTACAGTCCTCAACGACAAAAAACATCAACATCCCTCAGATGATCAGGGACGTGTCAACAAATGAGATTCTTGTAAATTCCTACAACTGGGAGCAGTTTTTCAATGGCACCTTTCACTTGCTTCCTAACTTAAGTCAGTACCACCACTTTAGGTTCACAAGTATGACTCCTGGCTACCCACGAGAATATCTATCCTCTTCAGAGGTCTGTTTCAAAATGGTAAAGCAAGTTCCAATACTTTCCAGTTTCCCATAGGTATACCCCCTCCTGGATTATCAGCAGAGAGGGCGTGGTATTTGTACGAACATATACGTAGACATTGTGATGAACCCTCCATGAACGTGTCATGTCCAATGCCATCTGTTCCCAAACCAACGAAGACAGGCAGTACAGTAAAAATGCTGCAAGTGATAACTCAGTGAAGAAGAAACGGAATATTTCTGATTTAAGATAGTATCAAAAGAAGTCAATGAATGGTAACAGCTGCCATGGCAACCGATTTTTCAATTATTAAGAAAGCATTGCTTAAATGACTTGTAATAGAAGAATGAATTTAGTTAGATGAAAAACTATTACGATTTTTATGATGTAAACTAACTGTTTGCATTTTTTTTTAAATTTTGCATCTTTGATAGCTTGTTTAAAAACATGTCAATCAAGTATTTTGTCATTTTAAGTGTACATTTTTCAAGATATGGTGTAAATCATTATTTAAAACTGATAACAAATGAATATCAATAAATTTTATATAAGTAAAGTGAAATATCATGTCATATTTGCTATTTAAAAAAAGCTACTATATTTATGTAAAAATCTACATTTTAAAAAAGTTGGATGGGGTAATAAAAAATTGAATTCTATGCAAATTAAGCTGTTTTATTTTATTTTCTTGGTCTTTTTCAGAAACACAGTTGTTATGGTAACACATCTAAGACAAAATCACATGTTTTGGAAATTTCACCAATAAGGTCCCTTTCATTATGTCTTCTGCCATGTATAACTTAATCAAACTTTTTTACAAAGACAGAAAGGTTCTCCTTTTCCATGCAATTTTACTGATTATATTTTGTCATGGTCAAACATTTATGTAATTGCCATGGCAAATATTTCCATAAAAAATTGCCATGGCAAAATGAAAAAAAAATAGAGAGTGCAATAAAGACATAACAATAGCACCAAGAACATGTCATAGGATCAGTTTTAAAATGTTTAATGATGTTTTAAAAATTAAATTGCCATGGCAAATTTTCCATGGCAAATGTTTGAAAAATCTTGCCATGGCAATTGTAATTCTTTGCCATGGCAAATTAGAATTGCCATGGCAAAAAGCCGAATGCCATGGCAAAACACTTTTTGCCAAGTCAAATGCATACTTTAAATGCATTTTTAAAAGTATTAAAGATAGAAAAACAAAACATATTTAATTTTTAACCTTTTAGTAAATATGACATTTTAAGATTTATATCTTTTTTTTTAAGCGCGTTTAAATAGGGGTTGAATTTGCAAAAAACCGGCGCGCAAAAAGAAACCGGCAGCTACTTTGAAACACTGTATTGCGCATTATTATGCCTTCATTTGCGTTCACACGCATTTGTTGTCATTGTTATGCCCTATGATGCGCTATAAAGTCATCTTGTTTTCATCTAAACAGCTTAAATTCCATTATAAAGCCTTAATAAGCATTCAAGCACCTTCATTCACGTAACTTTCCCTTTTTTGCATAGCTTCAATTTTATTTTCGAGTTTATAAACCTAAAATAGCATTGCTACGCATTTAAATTTGCGTTGTTACACCTTCCCGATATGTTTTTTATTAAGCCTGATACTATTAAGCTTTTGTACGATTTGATTCATTCAATTTTTTTATATTTTATATTCCATTTATAACTGTTATAATTTGAAAATTAATCTGAAATATAGGCGAAAATTACAGTTATTGCAATGAAAATCATCTGAACATAAAAAACATATCCTAATGACAAAATATTTACAATCGAAGTTGTGTCCCGGTTACATAGTCTTTACTCCTCTTAATCTTTTGAACAACTATCTGAACATCTGTACAATGCTCTTAGAACCAAACATTTAAGTACATATTCATTGGCATTAAGATCCAATGAGTAAATTTTTCATGAATTGGTCAAGTGCTATGTTATGAATGAATGGATTTGATTCATGTTTGGACAAAACAAAAAATTGCACTTAACCTTCATTTGAAGTATGATCTTAACGTCAGATTGACATTAACCTCAAACTGCGAACAGATATGAAAATTTATTAACATTCTGTGGAGCATAAATTGTGTGCAGATTTGATAACTGTTAAGACACGCTTAAAACTTTTAAATTAATAATCGTAATTATAATTACCAGTAAATTGTATGATTTTTTTAAAACAAAATTAATGCATTTCATTTTACCTGGACAAAACAACATTCACAGTAAATTTTGAAATGGAGTTATGCAAATGTGACCGACTTTTGAAAGACTTTCATAAATCAAGAGCTTTAATTTTAATGCTTTGCGAAGGGAGAACATGTAGTCGACGCTTTGTCTGTCCGCATTTTATTATCTGGGACATTACTCTGAAACTAAGGTATCAGCAAGAAATTTTGAACGTAGAAGTCGAGACTTCTCTTACTTGTATTTTAAAACAAATAATCAGGAAATGGAAAAGATATTTTATTTTATTGTGATTTTATTTTTTGAGAAACAATCACAACAATCTTTCAAAAAAAAATAGAAATGAGTTTTGTACATGATTATTTTCATAAGAAAAGCGTTAAATGTGCATTTATTGCCTACATGTAACTATCGCCTAGGATTGCACTAGCAAAGCCACTTTTTTGTTGAATATTTATTTTGCAAAACTACTTTATCTCGAGTAAGAATACCTTTACATTTTAAAATATGTCATTTTAATTTCCTAAACTGTGTTAGAATATAAGTTTTTATGTATACATTTTGATAGTAAATTTTATTTCGTAAATTTCTTACATTTTTTGAAGGGATTTATAGGGTGTTGAGCTGTTCTAAGACCATATTAAATAGTCTCATCTCTACCTTAACATAAAACAACAACACAGTGGTACATTTCGAGAATTGTTTATTGAGAGAAACAGCATGAAGAAGGCTGACATAAGCTAATTATATGCATGGTACAAACATAAACATGAATACTAATTCATGATATATTAGCAACTACTTGTAAGTGCACTGTTATATTTAACAGTCGTTTAACAAACTAAATCACAATACTTTAACAAAAATTACACAGTTGCGTAGACAAATGTGGTAGACAATCACAATATGCAGACAAACCGATATTTTAATGATAACATATTATGTGCACAAATATTTACAGTACATATTTTACATCTTTCTTCGATGTTTGAAAATTGTTTTAGAAGAATCATTATATACATATATAAAGTTTCACTTAAAAGTGACTACAACTTCCATAACAACATACTGGATCTTTGAAAAAGACACTAAAAAAATCAAAATTTAGCTGGATGTATATCATAAATTTTTGTCGATAAACTTAAATTTTCATAAAGTTGATTTTGTCAAAATACTTTTGGTATTTTACAGGAAGTCAAACTGTTTTTAGACAGACTTTGTCCGAAATTCCTATTTTAAGTTTTAAAATATACTGAGATATGATTTATAATGGCGGCTGATTTTGTATTATTATTTGATTATATTATTATTTGATCAAAAACATGTTAATGATAATTTTAAAATGAATTTTATTATAACACGATTCAACTCGTTTTTTATATCAAGTGCAAAACATTTGAGTGCTTCATAACGTTCTTATGACTGATCAGTGAAGCATTTAACGAACCAAATCCACAGGCTGATAGCATTTTTATAATGTGTTCAAACATTGACGATTTCCATTATTATATGCGACTCATTTAATTTATTTTCAGATAACATGGAAATTAACGCAGCTGATAGTGCAACACTACCAGCTTCAACATCATGTTCCCGAAGAGATATCTTTGGTGAGATGTGTACCTTTTTACTGAAAATATCTAAAGATATGTTCTTTTTATGTTGAAAATAGCAAATGTATATATGTTATGCACAGACACCACAATATGTTCTTTCAATGTCATTTACCACAAAAGCCTGTATTTATATTTCCGCTATTTTGACGAACATTTATAATTTTCTATGACCATTGCTTATTTTATTTTTGAAATAAAGTTACTCAGAATTTCAGTTAATTGCTTATGAAGCAATTAATAATATTTTGTTAAGCGTTATAATGCTTTTTGTTTCATATTGAAACACATTTGCTCCATGTTATAACGCCTTTTGGTTTTAGTTTAACACTGTATTGCACATTATTATGCCTTCATCTGCGTTCACACGCATTTGTTGCCATTGTAATGCCTAATGATGCGTTATAAAATCATCTTGTTTGCATCAAAACAGCTAAAATTGCTTATTATAACGCCTTGATAAGCATTCAAGCACCTTCATTCGCGTAACTTTGCCTTTTTGCATAACATCGATTTCATTTTCGCGTTTATAAACCTAAAAAGCATTACAACGCATTTAAATTTGCGTTGTTACGCTTTTCAAATATGTTTTTTATTAAGCCTGATACTATTAAGCTTTTGTACGATTCAATTCAATTTTTATTTTATTTTATATTCCATTAATTACTGTTATAATGTGTCAACTAATCAGAAATTTAGCCGAAAATTACAGTTATTGCAATGAAAATCATCTGAACATTATCACCGGTCATTGGGAAAAAATGTATCCTAATGTCAAAATATTTACAATCCAAGTTGTGTCCCGGCTACATAGTCTTTACTCCTCTTAATCTTCTGAACAACTATCTGAGCATCTGTACAATGCTCTTAGAACCAAACATTCAAGTACATAGTCATTGGCATTAAGATCCAATGAGTTAAGGTTTCATGAATTGGTCAAGTCCAATTTTATGAATGAATGGATTTGATTCATGTTTGGACAAAACAAGAAGTTGCACTTAACCTTCATGTGAAAACTTTCGTGTGAAGTTAGATGTTAACCTCAGATTGACATTAACCTTAAACTATAAACATATATGAAAGTTTTTTAACATTCTGTGGAGCATAGATTATTTTAGCAGATTTGATAACTATTTAGACGCAATTAAAACTTTTAAATTAAATATCTTAATTATAATTACCAGTAAATTGTATGAAATTTGTTGTTTTTTATTTAATTTTTTTTATGCATTTCATTTTACTTGGACAAAACAACATTCACAGTAAAATTTAGAAATTGTGCTATGTAAATGTGACCGAGGTTTGAAAGACATTCATATATAAAAGCTTTCATTTTAATGCTTTACGAAGGGAGAACATATAGTCACTGCTTTGTCTATCTGCATTTTATTATCCGGGACATTACTCTGAAACTAAGGTATCAACAAGAAATTTTGAACGAAGAAGTCGAGACTTCTTTTACTTGTATTTTAAAACAAATATTCAGGAAAAGATATTTTATTTTATTGTGATTGTATTTTTTGAGGGACAATCACAACAATCTTTAAACAAAATAGAAATGAGTTTTGTACATGATTATTTTTTTTAAAGAAAAGCGATAAAATATGCATTTATTGCCTACATGTAAATAACACCTAGGATTGCACTAGCAAAGCCACTTTTTGCTGAATATTTATTTTGCAAAACTACTCTATCTCGAGTAAGAATACTTTTACATTACATTTTAAATATGTCCGTTTAATTTCCTAAATTGTGTTAGAATATAAGTTTGAATGTTTACATTTGGAAAGTACTTTTATTCTTAAATTTCTAACATTTCTTGAAGGGATTTATAGGGTGTTGAGCTGTTCTAAGACCATATTATATAGTCTCATCTCTACCTTAACATAAAACAACAACACAGTTGTACATTTCGAGAATTGTTTTTGAGAGAAACAGCATGAAGAAGGCTGACATAAACTTATTATATGCATGGTACAAACATAAACATGTATACTAATTCATGATATATTAACAACTACTTGTAAGTGCACTGTTAAAATCATGAACAATTGTGGTAGACATTCACAATATGCAGACAAACCAATATTCCAACGATTACATATTATGTGCTAAAATATTTACAGTACACATTTTACTTCTTGAAAATTGTTTTAAAAGCATTATTATATACATATATAAAATTTCACCTAAGTGTGATTACAACTTCAATAACAACATACTGGATCTTTGAAAAAGAAACTAAAGAAATCAAAATTTAGCTGGATGTATTTAATAAATTTTGTCGATATACTAAAAAGTTTGTAAGTAAATTTCATTTTCATAAAGTTTTTTTGTCGAAATACTTTTGGTATTTTACAGGAAGTCAAACTGTTTTGAGACAGACTTTGTCCGAAATCATCCTATTTTAAGTTTTAAAACATACTGGGATATGATTTATAATGGCGGCTGATTTTGTATTATTATTTGATTATATTGTTATTTGATGAAAAACATGTTAATGATAATTTTGAAAAGAATTTTATTATTACACGGTTTAACTCGTTTATTATATCAAGTGCACAATATTTGAGTGCTTCATAACGTTCTTATGACTGATCATTGAAGAATTTAACGAACCGAATCCAAAGGCTGATAGCATTTATATAATGTGTTCAAATATTGACGATTTCCATTATAATTGTATGCGACTCTTTGAATTTATTTTCAGGTAACATGAAAATTAGCGCATTTGAAAAAGCATTACTACCAGCTTCAACATCATGTTCCAAAAGAGATATCTTAGGTGAGATGTGTACTATGTCTTTTACAGAATATCTTATGTTCTTCTCATGTTGAAAATAGCAAAGGTAAATATGTTATGTACAGACACAACAACACGTCCTTTCAATGTCATTCAACAAAATCCTGTACTTATATTTTCCGCTCTTTTGACGAACATTTATGATTTTTAATGACTATTGCTTATTTTATTTTTGAAATAAGGTTATTCTGAATGTCTTTAGTTTTATTGCTTATGAAGCCATTAAATACTATTTGTTTAGCGTTACAATGCTTTTTATTTCATATAAGAACACATGTGCTACACGTTATAACGCCTTTTGTTTTTAGTTAAAACGCTGTATGGCGCATTATCATGCCTTTAACTCGATTTTTATATCAAGTGTAAAATATTTGAGTGCTTCATAACGTTCTTATGACTGATCAGTGAAGCATTTAACGAACCGAATCCACAGGCTGATAGCATTTATATAATGTGTTCAAACATTGACGATTTCCATTAATGTATGCGACTCTTTGAATTTATTTTAAAGTAACATGAAAAATAGCACATTTGAAAAAGCATTACTACCAGCTTTAACATCATCTTCCCCAAGAGATATCTAAGGTGAGATGTGTCTTTTACTAAATATCTTATGTTCTTCTCATGTTGAAAATAGCAAAAGTATATATTCTATGTACAGACACCATAACATGTCCTTTCAATGTCATTCAACAAAATCCTGTATTTATATTTCCCGCTCTTTTGACGAACATTTATGATTTTTAATGACTATTGCTTATTTTATTTTTGAAATAAGGTTATTCTGAATTTCTTTAGTTAAATTGCTTATGAAGCCATTAAATGATATTTTGTTTAGCGTTACAATGATTTTTATTTCATATAGGAACACATGTGCTACACGTTATAACGCCTTTTGTTTTTAGTTAAAACGCTGTATTGCGCATTATCATGCCTTCATTTGCGTTCATACGCATTTGTTGTCATTGTTATATCTAATGATGCGTTATAAGGTCATCTTGTTTGCATCAAAACAGCTTAAATTGCATTATAACTCCTTGATAAGCTTTCAATCACCTTCATTCGCGTAACTTTGCCTTTTTTGCATAACATCGATTTTATTTTCGCGTTTATAGACCTAACAACATATGGCAACGCCTTTAAATTTGCCGCGTTGTTACTCCTTTCCAATATGTTTTTATTAACCCTGATCCTATTAAGCTTTTGAACGATTCGATACAATTTTTTACTTCATTTTACGTTCCATTTATTACTGTTATAATGTGTCAATTAATAAGAATTATAGGCGAAAATTAAATTTATTGCAATAAAAATCATCTGAACATTATCACCGGGCAATGGAAAAAACGTATCCTAATGACAAAATATTAACAATCCAAGTTGTGTCCCGGTTACATAGTCTTTACTCCACTTAATCTTCTGATAAACTATCTGAACATCTGAACAATGCTCTTAACCAAACATTCAATTACATAGTCATTGGCATTAGGATCAAAATTGGTAAATTTTTCATGTATTGGTCAAGTCCTATTTTATGAATGAATGGATTTGATTCATGTTTAGACAAAACAAGATATTGCACTTAACCTTCATGTGAAATATGACCTAAATCTCAGATTGACATTAACCTTAAACTACGAAGACATTAAATGTTTTTTAACATTCTGTGGAGCATAGTTTTTTGTGCAGATTTGATAACTATTTAGACGCAAGTAAAACTTTTAAATTAATTATCTTAATTAAAATTACCAGTTAATGTATGAAATTTGTTTTATTCTTTTTTTAATTTATTAATGCTTTTGATTTTACCTGGACAAAACAACATTCACAGTACAAATTTGAAATTGAGTTATGTAAATGTGACTGAGGTTTGAAAGACATTTATATATAAAAAACTTTCATTTTAATGCTTTGCGAAGGGAAAACATATAGTCACCGCTTTGTCTGTCTGCATTTTATTATGCGGGACATTACTCTGAAACTAAGGTATAAAAAAGTAATTTTGAACGTAGAAGTCGAGACTTCTCTTACTTGAATTTTTAAACAATTAATAATCAGGAAAAGATATTTAATTTAATTGTGATTGTATATTTTGAGAAACAATCACAACAATCTTTTGAAAAGATAGAAATGAGTTTTGTACATGATTATCTTTTATAAGAAAAGCGTTAAATATGAATTTATTGCCTACATGTAGATATCGCCTAGGATTGCACTAGCAAAGCCACTTCTTACTAAAAATTTATTTTGCAAAACTACTCTATCTCGAGTAAGAATACTTTTACATTTTAGAATATGTCCTTTTAATTTCTTGAATTCTGTTAGAATATAAGTTTGTATGTTTGCATTTTGATAGTAAATTTTATTTCTTAAATTTCTTACATTTCTTGAAGGGATTTATAGTGTGTTGAGCTGTTCTAAGACCGTATTATATAGTCTCATCTCTACTTAACATAACACAACAACACAGTTGTGCATTTTTAGAATTATTTATTGAGTGAAACAGCATGAAGAAGGCTAACATAAGCCAACTATATACATGGTACAAACAAAAACATGTATACATAATTCATGATATATTAACAACCACTTGTAAGTGCTCTGTTATATTTAACAGTCGTTAATCAAACTAAATCACAACACATTAACAAAAATTTCACAGTTAAAATCATGAAAAATGTGGCAGACAAAAATAATGAAAAGATGTGTTAGAAAAATCTCAATATGCAGACAAACCAATATTCTTATGATTACATATAATGTGCACAAATATTTACAGTGCATATTTCAAATCTTTCTTCGATGTTTGAAAATTGTTTTAGAAGCATTATTATATACATATATAAAGTTTCACATACGTGTGATTACAACTTCAATAACAACATTCAGGATCTATAAAAAGACACTAAAAAATCACAATTGAGCTGGATGTATATAATAAAGTTTTGTCGGTATACTAAAAAGTTTCTACGTAAACTTCATTTTCATAAAGTTTTTTTTGTCGAAATACTTTTGGTATTTTACAGGAAGTCAAACTGTTTTTAGACAGACTTTGTCCGAAATCATCCTATTTTAAGTTTTAAAACATACTGAGATTTGATTTATAATAGCGGCTGATCTTGTATTATTATTTGATTAAATTGTTATTTGATCAAAAACATGTTAATGATAATTTTAAAAAGAATATTATTATTACACGGTTTAACTCGTTTTTTATATCAAGTGTAAAATATTTGAGTGCTTCATAACGTTCTTATGACTGATCAGTGAAGCATTTAACGAACCGAATCCACAGGCTGATAGCATTTATATAATGTGTTCAAACATTTACGATTTCCATTATTGTATGCGACTCTTTGAATTTATTTTCAGGTAACATGAAAATTAGCGCATTTGAAAAAGTATTACTACCAGCTTCAACATCATGTTCCCAAAGAGATATCTTAGGTGAGATGTGTACTATGTCTTTTTTTGAATATCTTATGTTCTTCTCATGTTGAAAATAGCAAAGGTAATTATGTTATGTACAGACACCACAACATGTCCTTTCAATGTCATTCAACAAAATCCTGTATTTATATTTCCCGCTCTTTTGACGAACATTTATGATTTTTAATGACTATTGCTTATTTTATTTTTGAAATAAGGTTATTCTAATTTCTTTTGTTTAATTGCTTATGATGTCATTAAATGATATTTTGTAAAGCGTTACAATGCTTTTTATTTCATATAAGAACACATGTGCTACACGTTATAACGCCTTTTGTTTTTAGTAAAACGCTGTATTGCCATTATTTTGCCTCCATTTGCGTTCATACGCATTTGTTGCCATTGTTATATCTAATGATGCGTTATAAAGTCATCTTGTTTGCATCAAAACAGCTTAAATTGCATTATAACTCCTTGATAAGCATTCAATCACCTTCATTCGCGTAACTTTGCCTTTTTTGCATAACATCGATTTTATTTTTGCGTTTATAAACCTAACAACGCATGGCAACGCCTTTAAATTTGCTGCGTTGTTACTCCTTTCCAATATGTTTTTATTAACCCTGATACTATTAAGCTTTTGAACGATTCGATTCAATTTTTTACTTCATTTTACGTTCCATTTATTGCTGTTATAATTTGTCAATTAATCAGAAATATAGGCGAAAATTAAATGTATTGCAATGAAGATCATCTGAACATTATCACCGGGCAATGGAAAAAAGTATCCTAATGACAAAATATTAACAATCCAAGTTGTGTCCCGGTTACATAGTCTTTAATCCACTTAATCTTCTGATTTACTATCTGAACATCTGTACAATGCTCTTAGAACCAAACTTTCAATTACATAGTCATTGGCATTAGGATCAAAATAGGTAAATTTTTCATGTATTGGTCAAGTCCTATTTTATGAATGAATGGATTTGATTCATGTTTAGACAAAACAATATATTGCATTTAACCTTCATGTGAAATATGACCTAAATCTCAGATTGACATTAACCTTAAACTACAAACAGATTAAATGTTTTTAACATTCTGTGGAGCATAGTTTTTTGTGCAGATTTGATAACTTTTTAGACGCAAGTAACACTTTTAAATTAATTATCTTAATTAAGATTACCAGTTAATGTATGAAATTTGTTTTTTTTTATTTGTTAATGGACTTGATTTTACCTGGACAAAACAACATTCACAGTACAAATTTGAAATTGAGTTATGTAAATGTGACTGAGGTTTGAAAGACATTCATATATAAAACAAACTTTCATTTTAATGCTTTGCGAAGGGAGAACATATAGTCACCGCTTTGTCTGTCCGCATTTTATTATCCGGGACATTACTCTGAAACTAAGGTATAAAAAAGTAATTTTGAACGTAGAAGTCGAGACTTCTCTTACTTGAATTTTAAAACAAATAATCAGGAAAAAATATTTTATCTTATTGTGATTGTATTTTCTGAGAAACAATCACAACAATCTTTTAAAAAGATAGAAATGAGTTTTGTACATGATAATCTTTTATAAGAAAAGCGTTAAATATGAATTTATTACCTTCATGTAGATATCGCCTAGGATTGCACAAGCAAAGCCACTTCTTACTAAAAAATTATTTTGCAAAACTACTCTATCTCGAGTAAGAATACTTTTACATTTTAAAATATGTCCTTTTAATTTCTTGAATTCTGTTAGAATATCAGTTTGTATGTTTACATTTTGATAGTAAATTTTATTTCTTAAATTTCTTACATTTCTTGAAGGGATTTATAGTGTGTTGAGCTGTTCTAAGACCATATTATATAGTCTCATCTCTACTTAACATAACACAACAACACAGTTGTGCATTTTTAGAATTATTTATTGAGAGAAACAGCATGAAGAAGGCTAACATAAGCCGATTATATACATGGTACAAACAAAAACATGTATACATAATTCATGATATATTAACAACTACTTGTAAGTGCTCTGTTATATTTAACAGTCGTGTAACAAACTAAATCACAACACATTAACAAAAATTCCACAGTTAAAATCATGAAAAAATGTGGCAGACAAAACTAATGAAAAGATGTGGCAGAAAATCTCAATATGCAGACAAACCAATATTCTTATGATTACATATAATGTGCACAAATATTTATAGTACATATTTCAAATCTTTCTTCGATTTTTGAAAATTGTTTTAGAAGCATTATTATATACAGATATAAAGTTTCACGTACGTGTGATTACAACTTCAATAACAACATACAGGATCTTTGAAAAAGACACTAAAGAAATCAAAATTGAGCTGGATGTATATAATAAAGTTTTGTCGGTATACTAAAAAGTTTCTATGTAAACTTCATTTTCATAAAGTTTTTTTTGTCGAAATACTTTTGGTATTTTACAGGAAGTCAAACTGTTTTTAGACAGACTTTGTCCGAAATCATCCTATTTTAAGTTTTAAAACATACTGAGATTTGATTTATAATAGCGGCTGATCTTGTATTATTATTTGATTAAATTGTTATTTGATCAAAAACATATTAATGATAATTTGAAAAAGAATTTTATAATTACACGGTTTAACTCGTTTTTTATATCAAGTGTAAAATATTTGAGTGCTTCATAACGTTCTTATGACTGATCAGTGAAGCATTTAACGAACCGAATCCACAGGCTGATAGCATTTATATAATGTGTTCAAACATTGACGATTTTCATTATTGTATGCGACTCTTTGAATTTATTTTCAGGTAACATGAAAATTAGCGCATTGGAAAAAGGATTACTACCAGCTTCAACATCATGTTCCCAAAGAGATATCTTAGGTGAGATGTGTACTATGTCTTTTACAGAATATCTTATGTTCTTCTCATGTTGAAAATAGCAAAGGTAATTATGTTATGTACAGACACCACAACATGTCCTTTCAATGTCATTCAACAAAATCCTGTATTTATATTTCCCGCTCTTTTGACGAACATTTATGATTTTTAATGACTATTGCTTATTTTATTTTTGAAATAAGGTTATTCTGAATTTCTTTTGTTTAATTGCTTATGATGTCATTAAATGATATTTTGTAAAGCGTTACAATGCTTTTTATTTCATATAAGAACACATGTGCTACACGTTATAACGCCTTTTGTTTTTAGTAAAACGCTGTATTGCCATTATTTTGCCTCCATTTGCGTTCATATGCATTTGTTGCCATTGTTATATCTAATGATGCGTTATAAAGTCATCTTGTTTGCATCAAAACAGCTTAAATTGCATTATAACTCCTTGATAAGCATTCAATCACCTTCATTCGCGTAACTTTGCCTTTTTTGCATAACATCGATTTTATTTTTGCGTTTTATAAACCTAACAACGCATGGCAACGCCTTTAAATTTGCTGCGTTGTTACTCCTTTCCAATATGTTTTTATTAACCCTGATACTATTAAGCTTTTTGAACGATTCGATTCAATTTTTTACTTCATTTTACGTTCCATTTATTGCTGTTATAATTTGTCAATTAATCAGAAATATAGGCGAAAATTAAATGTATTGCAATGAAGATCATCTGAACATTATCACCGGGCAATGGAAAAAAGTATCCTAATGACAAAATATTAACAATCCAAGTTGTGTCCCGGTTACATAGTCTTTTATCCACTTAATCTTCTGATTTACTATCTGAACATCTGTACAATGCTCTTAGAACCAAACTTTCAATTACATAGTCATTGGCATTAGGATCAAAATAGGTAAATTTTTCATGTATTGGTCAAGTCCTATTTTATGAATGAATGGATTTGATTCATGTTTAGACAAAACAAGATATTGCACTTAACCTTCATGTGAAATATGACCTAAATCTCAGATTGACATTAACCTTAAACTACAAACAGATTAAATGTTTTTAACATTCTGTGGAGCATAGTTTTTTGTGCAGATTTGATAACTTTTTAGACGCAAGTAAAACTTTTAAATTAATTATCTTAATTAAGATTACCAGTTAATGTATGAAATTTGTTTTTTTTATTTGTTAATGGATTTGATTTTACCTGGACAAAACAACATTCACAGTACAAATTTGAAATTGAGTTATGTAAATGTGACTGAGGTTTGAAAGACATTCATATATAAAAAACTTTCATTTTAATGCTTTGCGAAGGGAGAACATATAGTCACCGCTTTGTCTGTCCGCATTTTATTATCCGGGACATTACTCTGAAACTAAGGTATAAAAATGTAATTTTGAACGTAGAAGTCGAGACTTCTCTTACTTGAATTTTAAAACTAATAATTAGGAAAAGATATTTTATTTTATTGTGATTGTATTTTTTGAGAAACAATTACAACAATCTTTTGAAAAGATAGAAATGAGTTTTGTACATGATAATCTTTTATAAGACAGCGTTAAATATGAATTTATTGCCTACATGTAGATATCGCCTAGGATTGCACTAGCAAAGCCACTTCTTACTAAAAAATTATTTTGCAAAACTACTCTATCTCGAGTAAGAATACTTTTACATTTTAAAATATGTCCTTTTAATTTCTTGAATTCTGTTAGAATATAAGTTTGTATGTTTACATTTTGATAGTAAATTTTATTTCTTAAATTTCTTACATTTCTTGAAGGGATTTATAGTGTGTTGAGCAGTTCTAAGACCATATTATATAGTCTTATCTCTACTTAACATAACACAACAACACAGTTGTGCATTTTTAGAATTATTTATTGAGAGAAACAGTATGAAGAAGGCTAACATAAGCCAATTATATACATGGTACAAACAAAAACATGTATACATAATTCATGATATATTAACAACTACTTGTAAGTGCTCTGTTATATTTAACAGTCGTGTAACAAACTAAATCACAACACATTAACAAAAATTCCACAGTTAAAATCATGAAAAAATGTGGCAGACAAAACTAATGAAAAGATGTGGCAGAAAATCTCAATATGCAGACAAACCAATATTCTTATGATTACATATAATGTGCACAAATATTTATAGTACATATTTCAAATCTTTCTTCGATGTTTGAAAATTGTTTTAGAAGCATTATTATATACATATATTAAGTTTCACATACGTGTGATTACAACTTCAATAACAACATACAGGATCTTTGAAAAAGACACTAAAGAAATCAAAATTGAGCTGGATGTATATAATAAAGTTTTGTCGGTATACTAAAAACTTTCTATGTAAACTTCATTTTCATAAAGTTTTTTTTGTCGAAATACTTTTGGTATTTTACAGGAAGTCAAACTGTTTTTAGACAGACTTTGTCCGAAATCATTATATTTTAAGTTTTAAAACATACTGAGATTTGATTTATAATAGCGGCTGATCTTGTATTATTATTTGATTAAATTGTAATTTGATCAAAAACATGTTAATGATAATTTGAAAAAGAATTTTTATAATTACACGGTTTAACTCGTTTTTTATATCAAGTGCAAAATATGTGAGTGCTTCATAACGTTCTTATGACTGATCAGTGAAGCATTTAACGAACCGAATCCACAGGCTGATAGCATTTATATAATGTGTTCAAACATTGACGATTTCCATTATTGTATGCGACTCTTTGAATTTATTTTCAGGTAACATGAAAATTAGCGCATTGGAAAAAGGATTACTACCAGCTTCAACATCATGGCCCCCAATAGATATCTTAGGTGAGATGTGTACAATGTCTTTTACAGAATATCTTATATTCTTCTCATGTTGAAAATAGCAAAGGTAATTATGTTATGTACAGACACCACAACATGTCCTTTCAATGTCATTCAACAAAATCCTGTATTTATATTTTCCGCTCTTTTGACGAACATTCATGATTTTTAATGACTATTGCTTATTTTATTTTTGAAATAAGGTTATTCTGAATTTCTTTAGTTTAATTGCTTATGAAGCCATTAAATGATATTTTGTATAGCGTTACAATGCTTTTTATTTTATATAAGAACACATGTGCTACACGTTATAACGCCTTTTGTTTTTAGTAAAACGCTGTATTGCCATTATTTTGCCTCCATTTGCGTTCATACGCATTTGTTGCCATTGTTATATCTAATGATGCGTTATAAAGTCATCTTGTTTGCATCAAAACAGCTTAAATTGCATTATAACTCCTTGATAAGCATTCAATCACCTTCATTCGCGTAACTTTGCCTTTTTTGCATAACATCGATTTTATTTTTGCGTTTATAAACCTAACAACGCATGGCAACGCCTTTAAATTTGCTGCGTTGTTACTCCTTTCCAATATGTTTTTATTAACCCTGATACTATTAAGCTTTTGAACGATTCGATTCAATTTTTTACTTCATTTTACGTTCCATTTATTGCTGTTTATAATTTGTCAATTAATCAGAAATATAGGCGAAAATTAAATGTATTGCAATGAAGATCATCTGAACATTATCACCGGGCAATGGAAAAAAGTATCCTAATGACAAAATATTAACAATCCAAGTTGTGTCCCGGTTACATAGTCTTTAATCCACTTAATCTTCTGATTTACTATCTGAACATCTGTACAATGCTCTTAGAACCAAACTTTCAATTACATAGTCATTGGCATTAGGATCAAAATAGGTAAATTTTTCATGTATTGGTCAAGTCCTATTTTATGAATGAATGGATTTGATTCATGTTTAGACAAAACAATATATTGCATTTAACCTTCATGTGAAATATGACCTAAATCTCAGATTGACATTAACCTTAAACTACAAACAGATTAAATGTTTTTAACATTCTGTGGAGCATAGTTTTTTTTGTGCAGATTTTGATAACTTTTAGACGCAAGTAAAACTTTTAAATTAATTATCTTAATTAAGATTACCAGTTAATGTATGAAATTTGTTTTTTTTTTATTTGTTAATGGATTTGATTTTACCTGGACAAAACAACATTCACAGTACAAATTTGAAATTGAGTTATGTAAATGTGACTGAGGTTTGAAAGACATTCATATATAAAAAAAACTTTCATTTTAATGCTTTGCGAAGGGAGAACATATAGTCACCGCTTTGTCTGTCCGCATTTTATTATCCGGGACATTACTCTGAGACTAAGGTATAAAAAAGTAATTTTGAACGTAGAAGTCGAGACTTCTCTTACTTGAATTTTAAAACTAATAATTAGGAAAAGATATTTTATTTTATTGTGATTGTATTTTTTGAGAAACAATTACAACAATCTTTTGAAAAGATAGAAATGAGTTTTGTACATGATAATCTTTTATAAGAAAAGCGTTAAATATGAATTTATTGCCTACATGTAGATATCGCCTAGGATTGCACTAGCAAAGCCACTTCTTACTAAAAATTTACTTTGCAAAACTACTCTATCTCGAGTAAGAATACTTTTACATTTTAAAATATGTCCTTTAATTTCTTGAATTCTGTTAGAATATAAGTTTGTATGTTTACATTTTGATAGTAAATTTTATTTCTTAAATTTCTTACATTTCTTGAAGGGATTTATAGTGTGTTGAGCTGTTTTAAGACCATATTATATAGTCTTATCTCTACTTAACATAACACAACAACACAGTTGTGCATTTTTAGAATTATTTATTGAGAGAAACAGTATGAAGAAGGCTAACATAAGCCAATTATATACATGGTACAAACAAAAACATATATACATAATTCATGATATATTAACAGCTACTTGTAAGTGCTCTGTTATATTTAACAGTCGTGTAACAAACTAAATCACAACACATTAACAAAAATTCCACAGTTAAAATCATGAAAAAATGTGGCAGACAAAACTAATGAAAAGATGTGGCAGAAAATCTCAATATGCAGACAAACCAATATTCTTATGATTACATATAATGTGCACAAATATTTATAGTACATATTTCAAATCTTTCTTCGATGTTTGAAAATTGTTTTAGAAGCATTATTATATACATATATTAAGTTTCACATACGTGTGATTACAACTTCAATAACAACATACAGGATCTTTGAAAAAGACACTAAAGAAATCAAAATTGAGCTGGATGTATATAATAAAGTTTTGTCGGTATACTAAAAACTTTCTATGTAAACTTCATTTTCATAAAGTTTTTTTTGTCGAAATACTTTTGGTATTTTACAGGAAGTCAAACTGTTTTTAGACAGACTTTGTCCGAAATCATTATATTTTAAGTTTTAAAACATACTGAGATTTGATTTATAATAGCGGCTGATCTTGTATTATTATTTGATTAAATTGTTATTTGATCAAAAACATGTTAATGATAATTTGAAAAAGAATTTTATAATTACACGGTTTAACTCGTTTTTTATATCAAGTGCAAAATATGTGAGTGCTTCATAACGTTCTTATGACTGATCAGTGAAGCATTTAACGAACCGAATCCACAGGCTGATAGCATTTATATAATGTGTTCAAACATTGACGATTTCCATTATTGTATGCGACTCTTTGAATTTATTTTCAGGTAACATGAAAATTAGCGCATTGGAAAAAGGATTACTACCAGCTTCAACATCATGGCCCCCAATAGATATCTTAGGTGAGATGTGTACAATGTCTTTTACAGAATATCTTATATTCTTCTCATGTTGAAAATAGCAAAGGTATATATGTTATGTACAGACACCACAACATGTCCTTTCAATGTCATTTGACAAAATCCTGTATTTATATTTCCCGCTCTTTTGACGAACATTATTGATTTTTAATGACTATTGCTTATTTTATTTTTGAAATAAGGTTATTCAGAATTTCTTTAGTTTAATTGCTTATGAAGCCATTAAATAATATTTTGTTTAGCGTTACAATGCTTTTTATTTCATATAAGAACACGTGTGCTACACTTTATAACGCCTTTTGTTTTTAGTTAAAACGCTGTATTGCGCATAATAAGATATTTTATTATATTGTGATTGTATTTTTTTTGAGAAACAATGACAACAATGTTATGAATGAATGGATTTGATTCATGTTTGGACAAAACAAGAAATTGCACTTAACCTTCATATGAAGTATGACCTTAACCTTAGATTGACAGTAACCTTAAACTACGAACAGATATGAAAGTTTATTAACGTTCTGTGGAGCAAAGTTTTTTTTTGTGCAGTTTTGATAACAATTTAGACGCAATAAAAACTTTTAAATTAATTATCTTATTTATAATTACCAGTAAATTTGTATGAAATTTGCTTTATTTCTTTTTTTTAATTTATTAATGCATTTGATTTAACCTGGACAAAACAACATTCACAGTACAAATTTGAAATTGAGATATGTAAATGTGACTGAGGTTTGAAAGACATTCATAGATAAAAAAAACTTTCATTTTAATGCTTTGCGAAGGGAGAACATTACTCTGAAACTAAGGCATCACCAAGAAATTTTGAAAGTAGAAATCGAGATTTCTCTAACTTGTATTTTAAAACAAATAATCAGGAAATGGAAAAGATATTTTATTTTATTGTGAGTTTATTTTTTTAGAAACAATCACAACCAATCTTTTAAAAAAATAGAAATAAGTTTTGTACATGATTATTTTTATAAAAAGCGTTAAATATGCGTTTAATGCCTACATTTTAACATCGCCTAGTATTGCACTAGCAAAGCCACTGTTTGCTGAATATTTATTTTGCAAAACTACTCTATCTCGAGAAAGAATACTTTTACATTTTAAAATATATCCTTTTAATTTTAGGTTTGTATGTTGACATTTTGATAGTCAATTTGATTTCTTAAATTATATTTCTGGAAGTGATATATAGGGTGTTGGGCTGTTCTAAGACCATATTATAACGTCTCATCTCTACCTTAACATAAAACAACAACACAGTTTTGCATTTCGAAAATTGTTTAATGAGAGAAACAGCATGAAGAAGGCTGACATAAGCAAATTATATGCATGGTACAAACATAAACATGTATACATAATGATGTATTAACAAATACTTGTAAGTGATCCGTTATATTTAACAGTCGTTCGGATTTTAACAAACTAAATCACAACACTTTGATATGAATTCCACAGTTACAATCATAAAAAATGTGGCAGAGACTTACAATATGCAAACAAACCAGGTTAACCGCCAGCGGATGTGCATTCCTTCAGGAAGAGTTACATATTGTATTAAAATACAAAAAACCGGCAAGGGTGTACGAGGACACATGCTCTGTCCGGTCTTAAAGTCGCCTTCATCAACCCCTGGTGGTTTTACATCACGTCTGCTCTGTATAGCCATTACAACATGCATACAAAATCTACAAACATCAACAAATAATGCTTTAAAAACCATATTCATGATGCTATTATAAAGTCATCAATATTTCGAAAGGCTAAATTTGAATTTGAAAATACAATGTCCGTCCTCTGTGAGATACTCACTTGAAACTGAATATTAGTGACGCCCTGTGACAAAGTTATAAGGGGGTATACTGGAATCAGCGTGTCCCGCTGGCCGTCCGACTGTCCGGGGCTTTCCGTTGTCAGGCCGTCTGGCCGTCGGGCGGCCTTTGTTTTTTTTCTTGTCCGCCCAATAACTTAAGATTCCTTTGACCAACAGTCTTCATATTTGGCATGGAGGAAAGTAATTATTAGTACATGACCCCTATCGATTTTGAGGTCACCATGTCAAAAGTCAAGGTCACAGGGGCCTTGACTTCAAAAAGCTTGTCCGCCCAATAATTTAAGATTCCTTTGACAAACGTTCTTCTTATATGGCATGGAGGTTAGTCATGATTAGTACATGACCCCTATTGATTTTGAGGTCACCATGTCAAAAGTCAAGGTCACAGGGGCATTGACATCAAAAAGCTTGTCCGCCCATAACTTAAGTCTCCTTTGTCCCACAATCTTCATATTTGACATGAAGGTTAGTCATGACAAGTAGATGACCCCTATTGATTTTGAGGTCACCAGGTGAAAGGTCAAGGTCACAGGGGCCTTGGCATCAAAAAGCTTTTCCGCCCAAAAACTTAAGATTCGTTTGACCCACAGTCTTCATATTTGGTATGGAGGTTAGTCATGACGAGTAGATGACCTCTCTTAATTTTGAGGCCACCGGGTCAAAGGTCACAATGGCCCTGACATCAAAAAGTTTGTCCGTCCAATAACTTAATATTCCTTTGACCCATAGTCTTCATATTTGGCATGGAGGTTAGTCATGATAAGTAAAAAAATAACCTATTGATTTTGAGGTCACTGGGTCAAAGGTCGACTTCAAAAAGCTTTTCCCCTCAATTGCTTAAGAATGCCTGTCCGCAGTGTATTGATTTTGACATTTTCACATTTGAAGCATGTAGAATACATAGCACTGGCTTAGTAACCTCATATTTGGCAGGAACGTTGTCCTTGAGCTCTAAATGGCCATTGTTGATTCTGACAAAGTGGTATGCGGGGGTATTTACGCCATGACAGTGGCATTTCTAGTTCGTTATACATTGTAACGCGGATAGTTTGAAAGTCTAATCTCTACCTTAACATAAAACATCAACACATTTGTGCATTTCGAGAATTGATCATGGAAAACTACAAAGCATACGTTGTGAATTTTCAAAATCATATTTTGCTGATCCATTCAATGTGTACAATATCATCTAGCAATTTCCAAAATAACTATCCCAAATCATGATATGATTTTTTCATGATAAAATATACATTACAGTATTAACGCTTGTGTAATTTTAAGTTTCTTTTTAAGCGAATCTACTATGAAGCCATCTTAAGCAGTATCTGTTTTTTCAGGAGTATTTGCCGCCATAGTGGCCCAACTAGCCATTAAAGAATGAGTACCTAACTTTGTTGGGTTTTTTGCAGCGAATGACTTAAACTTCTTAACCATTATTTATTGAGATCTTATATAACTTAACTATTTGTTTTAAATAAGAGAAGCAACATTTTTAGATTTAAATGCTAGCTTAATTAAAAAGTCCTTAGATTGAAGAGAAATGTCTGCTAAAGAAATATAGCGTCTTAATTTTTATACTCATCCGGATATTTATGACCAGAGTCCTGAACACTTTTGACATGACTATGTATCATTCCGTGAAAACTTCAAACTCTAGCTACGGGGAGACAAACTCTTCATATATTAAATCAGTATTTAATATACCTTGAAAATCGTTAGGAAAACAATCCTCACAAACCGGTTCAAGATAACTACCTTACCCAAAATGAACGTTCGTCCACAAACAAGTTGAAATTAAAACATATTATGCTCTTTAAACAACAATCTTTTTATTCAATAAATTGGCGTCCTCTTTCCTAAATAAAAGCTTTGACATCATTTCCGGTATGGCTTTCACAGGAGCAATTCAGCTAGCCGGTGTATTGATACACTTAAATGATTCTCTTGTTTTGAACCTTGCTGTGCTACTTATCACACTTTCAAGTGATTTAATCAGACCTTATTCAGGATAAAAATCTACCTGGCAAAGTTTGCTCCGGGTTCGATTATATTTGCTTATAAACAATTCAATCTTAAATGTAATTGGAACATCCATTCTCCTGAGACAAAAACTTTATTATCTACCATATCAAATACATGACCCTACCATGTGACATTCAGTTTTAGACATACATTTTTATTTGCTAACAAGAAACCAAACTCCGTGACATTATTTTTAACAAACTGACTGGAATGCACTTTTAATTGATAGTCCGTGTGGCCTCATATGCCATCATCCAAAGACATCACTATTCTGTGACTTTTACTTATAATATGAGCTCGACTTCCCGCAAAAGCTTTGTCAATATGTGCCAAGCGGTTCGAATCCCAAAGGGGAGAGAATTTAAGTGATAATATTTCATCGTATTTTCATGTTGATAAGAAATCCCTAGATACGTTCTATGTGTATGACATATATTCACGCCGATTCCCACTTGTTATAACAGCTTTTCAACCTACCGACAGGTGATACTATTTCCTCTGTAGCCTAAACAGACGTTTCCTGTATATTACTTACTTCCGAATAAGGAATAACGTCATCAGAGTATAGCTTGATATGCACTTCCGATGCATTTTTCAACCATATCAGACTTCAGCTTTAAAAGTTTCCTTAAATATCATATTCATAATCAACTCACCTGTATGAGATTCCGTGTCTGCAGAACTGAAATGACTTACAACACTTTTAACATAATAGGTACTTATGTTATTATTTGATATATTTGCTGAATATTTCGATGCACCTTCCAGTGTCATGCCTTTATGCAGGCAAAGCAAACTTTTGGAGGAAAAGATCTTGCTGTGCCTGTAGATGGAACAAGATCGAATCCTACAATTCTTCGGTCCTGTGGTGACGATGCTATCTTCCGATAAGGTTTAAATCTAGATCATCTGACTTTTTGGCCCTGCCCGTTCTTGCCTTCCTGTTAGCACGGGCCTCTGCCTTATACATCCTCTTTTCATCGTCACTATAACTAGCAAGCGGGATGGTTTCATATTCTGATACGACCTTTCATTCTTATTCAGAGGTACTATCTTCTGGCGATGCTGAGGCATCAATTTTGCTGAAAATATGCCAAACAAGCGTGATATAACAATATAAATTTTATTTTTTAACTCAATACTTCTCACCTGTATACTATACTATATTATATCCATAGACATGTATTTTGATATTATATCACTTATTTATGCAGTGGAATTTGAGAGTATCGGACGCTGAGAAAATCGGAACTCTCTAAATACCGCACGAATAATTCAGTCCCAAATTTTCCCTTCTTTAAACTATTGTATTAAACATTGACAATACCGGAATCTGTAAAAACCGAATATCGGACGGTTGAAAGGGGACTACAAAGTCAATTATATAGACATTTACCCTGATAATACCCGACGACGAACGTGTGGATAACCTTGTGAACTTGTCAATTGGTTGTTTTTAAAACGCTAACTGAGCGGTAACAGAACACTGCTTATCTGATTTGTTAATTATGTCTCTTTTTAAAGTTTGATTCATTGTAAGGTATAGATGTTACCGTTTTATATAAATGCCAAATTTCACGAGAAGTTGATAAGTTAAAATCAGTATGAATTAAAAAAAAGCGTATTATTATACTGCATTTTTTTTTGTATATTCGTTTCCCAAAATGACAACGCAACGGAAACGACATTTATCAGCGCTAAGCCTAAAAGAATTTGACGAGAGCTGCCTATAAGTGACATATTTAGATTAGTTAAAGACGTTGAAATTTTACCGAGACTTACTTTAAAAATCTCTATCTTACAAATGTGGTATTGAAAAACATTAAACTTAATATTTACATTATTACTGACAATGCACTGCAACAAAACCAGAACAGTCATAACAAGATGGGCATTACACAGACAGTTGACCGTTTTAAATTAGCACACATTACACGTGCGTAACATGAAATCAACTATAGGCTAGACGTCTACAATTTTGTGATAAAAATGAAAAAAGCTGATAGATTGAACAATAGCATAATACCGCTTATAATAATTTGCCTGGTTTCTTCCATGTTCTCAACTGACAGCGAGCCTTCAGCGTTCTCAAGCTTGCTCAAAACGTCCGTATTGACCTTGAGTTGAATTTTGTTGCTTTAACGTCGACACTTGACTGTTGTTAGCGAAGAAGAGGCAATTTGACTGAAAAGCTTGCTATGAGAAATTGCTGTTAATTTAAGAAACATGCCCTTTACCTCCTTCAACATTTGCTGCTTATGCAACAAATATGCGACCTTCTTCCCCACAAAACCTTCACTCATCTCCCTCGACATGGTAAACATTAGAATTTGAAAAAACAATGGCTGTTTGCATTGATATACTCGATAGAAACTGAATACTAGTCCTGCCCTGTGACTACATTTATATATATTCTCTGACGCATTTGAAGAAAAAACTGACCAATCCCATGTTATAACCACGATAAGGACAATGCAACAATTATTCGTAATACGTTGTAACGCGGTTAATTTGAAAGTATAATTTGTTATTGTTACATATGTGCACAATTTAATATACACTACGAAAATAAAAAAGGTACAATAGATGACAACTTTGACTATAACCTTGCTGAATTCACCACACAAACACAATAATAGGGTGATAATTTTCATTCTTACGTATCTTTTGTTTTTATACCAATTCTTTAAAATTGAATCTGTAGATTCTAAATATTAAACATCATGCTGAGGCAAATGGCAAGTCGTTTTGTCAAGTATTTTTTATTATGGGTGAGTACCATGTAAAAATAACTGACCACAAATAATGAAATTATAAATATAATGGTACTTTGATTAAAGAAATCATTGCATGCATTTTTTTTGGCTATGATGCACAATTGTAGAATTTTTACTATCTTTTAAATTCATTATTACTTTTAATTCAAAAAGGTACCGGTAAAGACAAATACATTAAATTCTCGAGAGTTATTTACTCACAAATTAGACATTTCCAAATTTTAAAAGATATATTATAATTTCATTAATTAATTTACAGAAAAAGGGTTCTGTGATAATTATTTAACAAGAGAAATAATCTTTATTCAGCTTCAATTTTACGTCTGTAATTTTTAGTGAGTTTAATTTTATAACATGCTAATTAGTAGACTGAAATTATAAATTATTAAAATATAATGTCCACAGAAGCCGTACCATACTTAATCCAGATGAAAAGCAAACATCATAAATGAATATTAAGGATATTTGTTTGTTTTGTATGGAAGATCAAAATATGTTTCACGAACACTAGATACAACATTTTAAGGAGTTGTTCCGTGAAAAATATAAAAAAAGTAGTGTTTACGAGTGAAATATACTTTGATCTGGCATACAAACTAGAAATGTTTCGTCACGCCACGGATGCCCCGCATGCAGATAAAATTTCAGATGTTACAATATTTAGTTCCAAATTTGTTAGCACAAACTATTTTTTAATTTCAAGTTTAAAGCCCTTAAAACTATTCAATGTTAATACAAACCATTTTTAAACAAAGTACAAGGCAGTGAAATTATTCAGTGTTGACCTTATGCAAATTTCATATTGCATATTTCTAGCCAAATTAATTGCTAAATACATTTCCACAAAAGTATGAGTGCTGAAACTAAAAATTCATTTTTTTTTCCAACATTCAATTTCAAGGGAGATAACTTTGTCCAAAATCATTGAATCACGACAAATTTCAAACTTGAACTACTTATTCCTAAGATGTATCTATATGTCAAATTTGAGTTGAATGTGTACAACTATTGGGGAGATAATGAACTGAAACTTAAAATTGCTGATTTTTTTTCAAAGTTCAAGAGGGATAACTCTGTCAACTATCACCAAACCATATCTTTAATTTGAGTTGAATATGTACAACTGTTGGGGAGATAATGAATAGGAACTGAAAATTTCCTTTTTCAAAGTTAAAGGGGCATAACTCTGCCAAAAATCATCAAACCATTACAACATTTAAACTTGATCTGCACATTCATTTGACATATCCATATGTCAAATTTGAGTTGAATGTGTAATAACGTTGGGGAGAAAATGAACGGAAACTGAAAATTTCATATTATTTTCAAAGTAAAAGGGGCATAACTCTACCAAAATCATTGAACCATGACCAAATTTGATCGTGACCTGTGCATGCCTTTGACGTACCCATATGTCAAATTAGAGTTAAATGTGTAAAACCGTTTGGGAGATAATGAACCGAAACTGATAATTTCACATTATTTGCAAAGTAAAAGGCATAACTCTGCAAAGCATCATCGAACCATGACCAAATTTAAACTTGACCTATATTTTCTCATGACATATCCATATGTCACATTTGAGTTGAATGTGTAATTCCGTTAGGAAGATAATGAACAGAAACTGAAAATTTCATATTATTTTCAAAGTAAAAGGGACATTACTCTGCCAAAAATAATCAAACCATGACCAAATTTGAATTTGACCTGTATTTTCTCATGACATATCCATATGTCAAGTTTGAGTTGAATGTGAGATAATGAACGGAAACCGAAAACTGTATATTATTTTCATAGTAAAAGGGGCATAACTCTGCTAAAAATCATCAAAACATGAAAAAGTCGAACTTGAACTGTATTTTTTCATGACATATCAATACGTTAAATTTGAGTTGAATGTGTGCAACCGTTACTAAGATAATGAACGGAAACTGATGATGACGGAATGACGGAAGGACGGAATGACAGAAGGACGGAAGGACGGAATGACGGAACAGGGTAACATTATATGCCTAAGCCATTATGTGGCGGGTGAATAAAAACAACAAATTTTCTATTTATTTCATTTTTTCTCTATGTTTTTTTAGCCAATTTACTGATTTTTGCCAATTTACACCAGACACTCTCATTAGTGACGTCATCAAACCATGACGTCAAATTGCTCTTGTTGAAAATAATTCTTTAACTTTAAAAGTTATATGTGCAGGTATTCATGTGGGTCCGGCTATAATTATATTTTGCAATTACACTGTGAAGTTTGGATATATAATTCCACTGTCCATTGTAAAGCAGTATTGTAATAAATGGAAATATCGTGCGAAATACAAATAAAATGTTTACAAATGCTAATATACAGTTTATATTTCTAATATTCTGTAGTGATTTTATATTTATTTTATGCATAGCGTAAGGAGAAACATACGGTTTCATAAAGGTGACATTTGCAGTACTGTTTTTTTATCTTGTGACCACAACTTATGACCTTGTGGCCTAAACTTTTATTTTGAGAACATAGTTCTGTAGGCTAAATAGAAATAATTTTGTCCCGTCCCATCTCAGGAATAGAGGGAGAAATCAACTTGAAATTGTCACATCAAAGCATTATCACAATGCAATTGTCTAAGTCAAGTGTCATAACTGCGAAAGTTATTTAAACACAATTATAACGACCCTTTTCAGCTAAGAAAGTTTCCTTAATAGTACCAGAGTGGATTTAGCTTCATTGTTAGTCAATTAATTGTCTCCATACTTGGAAAAAACAATTTTGGGAATATTTCGTCTTGTTGACTAGACTGACCTTGACTCAAACAAAACCTCAATCTTTAATGTCAGATTATTGAATTTTGCTAATTCTTCCTGTAACAGACTATAATTTGTACTAGTATGAAGTTAGTCACGAATGGATTCTATTCATATTCAGACAAACATCCTTTTCGTTAAGACTTGTATAAGATCAAACTAAGTTTGACTTTTAAAGGATCTTGACCTTGAAGATGTTATTGTTGTCTTTTTGCGATAAAATTTGTTTTTAGTATGAAGGAAATTATTGATACTGGACAAACATGACAAATCATTGCAAAATAACAATGCATCTGTGAGTGTAGGTGCAATTGTGTGTGTGTGCGTGTGTTTGTGCGCGTGTGTATGTCATAACTGTGACATTTTAAATTATACATATGCATATGCCTTTTTCAACATGATAGAAATATCCAAAGAAAAATACCAAAAGAGCCTATAATTAAGTTATTTTAAATTAATAAACATTTTGTTTGAGCTGTAAATAACCCTTGAAAGGTTAAATTACATGTTTTGATTTCATTTTTGACTGTAATCGGCTATAACTTTATTATTATATGCCGCCCTATTATGTGCATTTTAACCAAAAACTGGTTAGAAGATGATTACACTCTTTTAGCAAAGTATCTAATTGTTATTATTATTGGTACACATACAAAACATTATATGATGAGTTCAATCTGGCTAAGAACTTAATTTTCAAATAGATAAGATTGAAGTTTGAGGTATATATTTCATTGAGTTCTAGTTATCTTGAGGTCACAACATATTTAAGCTGACAAATTTGTCGATTAATCTTGAACGAAAAATAATCACACCGGTCGTAGCTTTTGCAGCACCGCCAGTCAAACAATCCTAAACGGAACAACATTGATCGATTTTTGAAAAGATACAACCTAAATGAATTTCAAGACAACTATATAAACAATACTAACAATAAACGTTTAAAATAAGCCTTCCGCTCTATCTCGGAAATGCCGTTCGCTCGTTTTTCCGAACATCACAAGTTTTAAGTTTAAAGATCGTTCAGCACGACATTATTGTTGTGCTAGTGGTATTTTTAGTTTCAACTTTTCGACATTTTCTAGTTGGGTGGTTCCAATATTCCTACTTGAATAATGTTGAATCACCCTTAGGATATGTTGCCTGCTTTTTAAATTGGTCTTTTGACGTCTTATCTGTGATACGCAGGCTTCATAACCTCTGATCCCCTTTCAAAATTCCATTTTATTTAGTTCCGCTCATTGTTTTCTCGTTTGGGGCACACGCTTTTTATTACTTGGGGACCATACGCCGCTTTTCATGAAATGGCACGGAAGTGTCACATTGAAGGTTCCATGATAACCGCCGTATGAACACATCTGCGGATGTTTCTAAATTCAAAATTTTACTATTTCATGTTTAAACGTTGAATTCTGCTTACGCCGGTGCTAGGGGCGTGGACGGTAACATGCACTTTACAGTACCGACCATGAACAGGCTCAATCAAACCGAGCCTGCAACATTTTCAATTTTGCCGTGTTGGACTTCTTTAGGGATTCTGTATTTATCTATTGTTTAAAAGTTCATTCTCTTTGATAATTCAAATAATGTTCGCTCGTTTTGAATTTCCCTTCTTTGCTATGCTACGATTACATAAAAAAACTGATTGAATTTCGCTAATAGTGTCAAAGAACTTACTGCTACGATGGCGACGAGCATATCACGGTAAACGATTTTTACCTTTATGGTGGAAAAGAAAAGAACAACTAGAGTAATACATTTTGCATAATTGAAATAAAATTATAAAATTATCGGCTCTTAACGTATGCAAAAAAAGTTTTATAATTTATTAAATCGATAGAAAGTAAGTAATGCAGTTCTTGATACTTATAAAAAGAAGCAAATATTCTTATCAGACTTAATTAATGAAAATGAAAGTACCTAACATTATTAGTTGTAAAAAAAAAATTTGTGACACTTATTGTTGTTGTAACTTAACTCTTTAATAATTGAACGTTTGTGCAGAGTAAACTTTGCCTTTTTAAAAAAACAAAATATAATAAGAAAATACATATAGTACTTTGCAAATGTATGAATTTATGTGTATCTTTTCAGAACATTGTTATTACATCAAATTTCATGGTATATATTGTATTATTGTATTATTTCATGACCTCTATTGTTTGCATTGTACAATAAAGAGAAATAAAAATAAAAAAAAAAAAAACATTCTTATCAGAAGTCTCATATTAACATGCTTAAAGATTTTGGGGATGTTAAAGCATGATTTAAAAAGGTTGACTTGAAATCCCTAAATACTTAGAAATGACTTGAAAACCTGAAACCCAAATGGCATGCACTCCCTGTAATTTAAAATAATAACAAATGTATTTTACTATGCAACAACAATTAAACTTCATTTTCACCGAACATGCCTGCATTTCCTTAAAATAGAAAGACATTTGTTTGTTTAATCGTCAACGTTGAAAAACAAGACAATTATGAATATCACTCCTGCATAAAGCTTTGCTGAAACATCAGTCCCTTAAGGTAACTCGCTACTTCCTACTGAAATTTGACAACATCTCAGATCGTATGCAAACATATAAATATGTAAGCTACACTTCAGCTGAAAATTTTAAGAAAGATTGTTAATATGACGTCATAGCGTCTCCCTTTTCTATAGGAAATCTTAAATTACAGGAACAGTATAACAACTACTCCACTTATGTAAAAATAGTGTGAATTATAAAGTTTTGATTAAAAGCAAATTGTATAATGGTACAATTTTTAACATTGCATTTTCACTGCTCTTACCGTAAATAAATGTCTAAACACTAAATGCATATACTCTATGGTTATTTTAGAAGCTTTTGATAATGTGTGGGTTTTGATAATGTTTGGGTGTTTGACAGTAAACCTGTATTTAGAGACTCCTGTCTCGTGCAACCTTCTTAAGAATGTCTCGTGGAAGGTCGTTAAGACAGTCTTGACTGTCATTTTCCCACTAAGCCGATTTTCAATTTTATCATTCAATATTCAGAATTATCTTTAAAGTCCTCGAAGTATTTAAAACCATAGAGACTGAAATCCGAAACCAATTTAATAAATAAGAATAGAAGACAGACATACCCTGTTCTGTTTTAAAAGTATAAACATGTATTTTCAAGCTGTTCACCGAAAAACAGGCACTGACAGCAGTCTCTCTCGAAACATGTCTAAAACTCTATTTTGATGGTTTTCACAGATTTTTATTCTTGCCATGATGCTATCGATGAAATGTCGTAAACCTTTCAATGAGAAAAAAATATTTGACGTCACCAAAATAATGACTTTTTATTCACCCTTTATCTTATATTAAAACAGTAAAAGCAAAATATCAAGACAGCGCATTGCCCCTTTTTTATTGCATAAATACTTTTCTTCTTCACGATTGCATTACATAGCAAAAAAATTAGCAAAATATACCGTGTTGACTATTTTTTGAATTTCACAATTAGTATTGCGATAACGCGCACTATTTTAAAGACATCTGTACGTCAAAACGATGGGAAGTGAAATGATTTAGATCTGAGATAATGTCAAATTTTGGTAGGAAAGTAGCAAGCAACCTTAAATGGGTGGTTTGTATGTTTAATTTGTCAAAGCTATTTATGATATTTTGTTTGAATCATATGGCCCTTAAAGGTCCTGAAATGAGCTTTATCTTCATGTCTCTTTACCAAAACACACTTTCAGTTTCCTTTTCACACATATCTAAAATGTCTACAATCTTATATAAATATTTTTGAAAAATTGCAATTTAGCTCAGGATATAGAAACACACTATAAAGTAATACAATATACTTTAAATTTCAAAACTTGACAGTCATCCTTATATTATCTGATTACCAATAACCAATTTGATTCTGCAATGATCTCATATTTATATTTCAGATATAAGTACAGTGGAGCATTGCAAATCAGAACCCTTCTTATCCGGAATCTTTTCTTATCATAGCGAAGTGTCCGGCCCGAATTCTATTCCTTCTATTTTCAATAGCAAAAAATTATTTCGGAATTGGAACCTGTCTACTCCGAATTTCGAACGTTTTGTTCAATGTTTTGTTCATATTTTACTCTAGAATTAATCTCCCGGATCCAAAGAGATTTTGCCAAAAATGTCACATAACAAACAATCGCTCATCATGCAGGTGAAAACATACACCAAACTGTAACTTGATTTGGGTGAAACGTATGATCTGTGAAAGTGTAATATTACAATTACCTTGCCTTGATATCTACTGATTTTTTCGTCATCTTCATTAAATATTGAATATGTGACATGATGCAATAGAATTATCTTTTAATCGTTTTAATGAATTAAATAACACGTGACTAAGTAACGGAAATTAATGGAAACTGTCATTGAATTCGGATAATTGCTGAATCGGATAAGAGTAAACAACCATTTACAAATGCTGGTGCGAGTATATTATTAAGTATCAGCCTCCTTTAAACATAGTAGGTTAACCAACCCTTGAGGACATAACTTATTTGCTTATTTATTTATTTATATATTTTTATATATTTATTTTCGTATTCAAATGCATTAGAATGAACGATAAGAGATTGTTAAAATGAACTAATTATATTTCAATTTCAAATCCATTCCTATTTTCTTTCCTTAAACTATTCTTCAACTTACATAAAAATAAAAACATGTAAGAAACCTTCTAATCCGGACACTGTTCTAATTCGAACTTTTCTTCCGGCCTGGAAGAGTTCAGATTAGACAGGTTCAACTGAATCTTCAATTAAAAAAGCAGTTTTCAAGATAAGTCACTGGTTTGATCTGGCTTCCCATATTGCTATAAAGTAATAAAAAGTAATGTCAAAATAGTATATACGTGCATTTTAATGTGTTGGATGAATTATCACGAAACATTCATTTCCCTTTTTTTGACCGTACAAGTACCCTTACGTTTTAAGAAACACAAATGTTAACGTTTATAAATTCTTTAATTTGTTACTCCTATGCAAAATTATATTTGTAGACAAGATTACTAAGCATTACCGTTCAGAAGATAAACCAATTGGTATTGATGAAAACAAGCCAAAAGAAGAATGCAGAAAAGTAAAATCTTCAGGAGCAGATATTTTGCCGTTCAAAGGTAACAATTAAGCTCCAGAACATTTATTAAACATTCGATTATGGGTGAAACGTATGATCTGTGAAAGTGAAATATTACAATTACCTTGCCTTGATATCTACTGATTGTTTTTCGTCATCTTCAATAAATATTGAATTTTTGACATAATGCAATAGAAATATCGTTTAATCTTTAAATGAATTAACTGACACGTGAGTAAGTAACGGTAATTAATTGATACAATTTTTTTGAGTAAGATCAATGTACTACTCCATGTTGTGAACTTGTGACCTATTATCTCATATAGACTTAATATATTTGAGACTTTCTCCTGTAACCATACGTGAATAACCTTGTCCCTCATATAAGCGTGTTTTGACGGCTTTTTGTCTCTCCCCTTTTAGGGGCCTCAAGCAGTGGAAAAGCCCTATTTCTTCCAAAAACACTGCTTAACGTTTGAGAAATGTTGTTAAAAAAGTGACCACTTTTTCGGTGCGGCCCCCATCAAAACGATACATCATGGGGTTGCCAGAAGGTGGATGTGTATCCTTCTGTTTAGGGGGTTTGAAGGGGGCGATAGTCCCCCTTATCGCCAAGGAAATTTGGATATGTGAGGTATGTGACAGGCTAAATGGTCTCAGATCGATCTTAATATGACGTGTAAATTGTCTAAAATTGTCATATTTACTAAAAGGGTTTAAAAGTTAATATGTTTTGTTTTTCTATCTTTAATACTTTTTTGTAAAAATGCATTGAAAGTTTGCATTTGCCATGGCAAAGTGTGTTTTGCCATGGCATTTCGGCATTTTGCCATGGCAAATAATTTGCCATGGCAAAATTAGAATTGCCATGGAAGATTTTTCCTACTTTTGCCATGGCAATTATTTTTTTAAAACATCACAAAACGTTCTAAAACTTATCGTATGACATGTTTTGGGGTGCTATTGTTATGTTTTTATTGCAATCTCTAATTATTTTCATTTTGCTATATGGCAAATTTTTGCCATAGAAATGCCATAGCAAATTTCTGCCATGAATTTTTTTTTTATAAATTTATACATGGCAAATGACATATTCAGGAATATAATATTTAAAATTTTTAAAAGTTTACGCAAAGAA
>NW_026852915.1:0-8974 GCF_026571515.1 Ruditapes philippinarum
CAACTATATGCACTATTTGGGAACACACAATGTCATGGGCGTAGAATAATTGACCTCACATGACCTCACATTCATTTTTAGCGATGTTAGCTAGGATTTTATGTTTGTACTTGTTGATTTTTTCAAGCTTAATATGAATAAAAAAATATAAAATTATCACTAGATACATTTTATATGTTACTTTAAATATCATAGCTGCCAACAATTCTGGAAGACAAATTCAAATTAACCGTATAGTTTATACGTATCACAATACAATCAAAAATATTCTCCCTAATATCTATTTGATCGATAAAACTTACAAACCTTCAGAATTAAACCCGTGACAGTTAACAACATATATACAAATCATTTTATGACAATCACGGGAGACTACTACCACGTGTATTATAAGATGTACATTTATGTTTGTTTTGCACAAAATGCTGCTATTTGTATAATTGGCATTTAAACATTGTGTTTTAACTAATTCCCTATTAAACAACTAATGAAATTTCGAGTGCGTACAAATACAATGTATACACGATGTTGAGAGAAGAGCATTGACACGGCATTTGGCGTCAGACATGTCATACTATAAAATGGCGTCAGATAACGATGAGCAAATTATTTCTTCGCTGAATGTACACATTAGTATTCAAAAAAATCAGAGCATATTAACATAGAAATAGTTTTCATATTTCGTGTATTATCACATTATATCATATTATACATATCATTTAGATCTATTGCCTACGTGAAATTATTATATACATGTACACATAATGAACTATTGATGAAATGGAAATGCGTCGTATCATTTTCGTATTTTAAATGCATTGAAACTTATTTTCCGTATTTTCACTGGTGTCTTCCTGACGTCTTTCTTCTTAATTTACCAATGAAACAAATTCAAGGGAAATCTTTCATATTGTAATGTTAAAAAATGAGAAATGTCTATAATAAACAGAAACTTCAATTTTTTTTTCTATAAACACATGATTTATTTTCATCTTGTGGTATGAAAATTATCATATATATCATATGATTTATTATCAAGAGACAACTACAGATACATTTCATACATCAACCAAACAGACAATGGAAGTACAAACTTTAACAAGAGATAAAACAAATGTAAAGAACATTCAACCGCAACAAGAAGAGCAAAGTTCAGGTTGTATTTAAATCAATTTATTTATCTGATTATTTGTTTGCATGACTTTCAACGATTTCACATTTGGTTTATTTATAAGATATTTTAAAATTTGAATCGTTTTTGTCACTTAAACTGGAGTATTTCGCATACATAAACGCCAGTACCAATAGCCCAGTACCTAAAGTATCCTTCGAAAATAGATAAAACATTTCCACTTGCCCCTCACCGCTGTGGGTTCGAATCCCGACATGAACTTTGGATTCTTTCATGTGAGGAAGCTATCCAGCTAGCTTACGGAACGTCGGTGGTTCTACTCAGGTGCCCGTTCGTGCCTGAAATAATGCACAGAAGGGCACATGAGGTCTTCCTCCACCAGTAAAGCTAGACGTCGCGATATGACCTATACTGTGTCGATGTGACGTAAAACCAAAAACAAACAATAAAACCTTTCAGCATTTTATTTTTATTGGCAAATTTGGACAGGAACGAACGAAAACAATAACAGACGAAAAAGAACAACCACACACGATTTCCAAAGTTTTTTTTGTCACTTCATTGTACATTGAACTTTTACATTTGATTTAAAAAAAACAACAAAAACAATATGGCATTACATCAAAAGGGTCTTATAGACATTTCTAACATATTACCATGATTATAGAATAATATAAATGTTTCAAAACTTTTATTCATGTGTATTTATTTTCCGCAATGATGCATTTCAGATATAGGGATCAAAGTTGGTATACCACTTGGTATAATTTTACCTTTGACATGTGGGGTTTTAATTTTCATTTATTTTTACAGAAAAAGGTAAGATGTGTATTTATTCATTAAAGGTCATGGTGAATATGGCTAAAATTCTGACATTTACATGGATTTTCGAAAAAGTATTAACATAGTACGTGTATAATTGTTTCGTAGTTTAACCAATGCCATTACCAACGTGTTTTATCCAATGCCATTCCCAATACTTCAAATACATTTTCTTAAAAATACACTTGATGAAAACTAACACACATATATTTTTAATTTCGTTTCTAGGATAAAATGTTGGCAGTCTAGCAATCGAAAACATGAAAATGAACGTATAAATCCGTTCCACACTCAAGAAACTACACCAGATCACGGTCAGCTCGACGTTTACTCTGAAAGTATTCAAGAAACTCCAACATCATCAGAACAAGATACAAATGAAAATAATATCTCAGATATAAGTGCACAATATGCTGTTGTCAAAAAACCTAAAAAGGGCGACGCAAACTCCAGAAAAGATGATTACTCAAATAAATCGTATCAAAATGCAAAGAATGATGAATATGATGTTGCAGGTTCATTTCAAAATTGTAGATCTAATCAGTCGGATAATCTATATAACCATTTTGAAAGCGCAGACGAGTACAATTCGACATCTTTTGTGAGGGAAGAAGAAGGGTGTAACAATTTCTACAACGCAACAGAAGACCGCAATCCCGTTGAATCTACATATGACTTCACAACAGAGGTGAATAACAGAGCATTGCCTGATGACGTTTACAATCATTTATCTTAAGATGACAACTACTGTAATTCTTGGTCAAATACTAGAAATAAATGATAGGACAGGTTACAGAAATTTATTGCCAATTAGAATTGCTTGTCAAATACTAGTTTTTTTTGTTATGGTTAATATACTCGTATAGTTTATGTTGCCGTTCTTTTGCTTTATCCCAGTGTTTTTACATTTTGTGAGATTTTCTGAGTGTTGGTGGTTAATGATACAGTGTTGCAGATGAAACTTCCATATCCAGTACTCAATCCCGCTCTCTAGATACACTACGGACAATGAACCCGTCGGACCAAATACTTACCAAACAAACATTTTGGACCAATTATGTTTGATATCTCGGACATGATATATGGACACTTCTTATGATGTAATCAAATTATGAAATATTTCGTACCATGTTGATTTTGTAGACATCTACTTGTCCGTGTATGCTATTTTGATTAATAATACCAATGAATATCACACTTTAAATTTGATTTTACTTCACCCTTAGCCTTTTAAAGTTTCCTAACGGTCTTCCACTTTTAGGAGAATGAGATAATTTTAATTCTAAATTACTATCTACCTTAACACTTTTTATGATATTAGTAGTTATTCAATATTGCTTTGAAATTATTTCAATCAATTTGGAAATGTACACAGTGAGAAATCATATTGCTTTCTTTAGTTTGTGTGCTCGTCCAAATATACAAATGTATTGCCGTATTATACAATATTATGTTATATCACGCCGACTACAAAATACTCTTCTCAGGTTGAATGTTTTGACGTCCCATGGTAATCCTTTATCGGACAGAAAAAAAAACAACAATACCACTACTCATCCAGATGAATAAAAATGAAATGACTTGATGAGTTACAGAAGTGTCAATAGTTAAAAAATTGCAGCATTGTAAAAGAAATAATGATTAAGGCCATTGTTACTTCAATGTCATCAAACTCTTTTAAATCTGTTCTCTGATTTATGTTTGTAGTTTACGTCAAGTGAAGTTACCCTTAATAATATAGGAGACTTTACATCAAACGATATTGTTCATTTCATATGTGTATAAGCATCAAGTTGCTATGAGCTTTGTGCCACACATTTGGTTGATAGCTATCTGTCACTTCTTAAACCGGTTGCATAATGTTTTGATTGATTACAGGAAAAAGAAACAAGAAACATGGTACTTGTCAAACGTTTTCTTTTTGTTTTCTTTTCATTGTTGCTTTATGTTTCGCGTCAATCGGAAAATCTACCTTTTTGTCTGCTTTTTTTCAATGATTCGCTTCGTAAATCGCTCTGAACATAGGAAAAATCTAAAGAAAGTCATGGCCACTGTGGTGTAGTGGTTAGCATACTGGACCGGCAATCCAGAGATCCTTGGTTCGAATACCGGCTGCGGCTTGCCGATTTTTCGTGCGAATTTTTTATTTTTATGTATAATTTCCCGCTCATGAATTTCTTTCTTTTATATTGCACAAATTCACATAGTGTAGTTCAAGATTAAATATTTATCAATGGACATTAAACAAAGCTTAAAGCATAGGAGTTGGATTTACCAAAGAGAACACAAATAAAAATAATTTAAGATGTGCAAATATCACAATTGTGAAACATCTTGACAAAAATAACTTATCTTTAACTACTTAAGCAAATCCTTCAAGCGTGCTGTGATTAATTTTTGCATGAGTTATGCATTCAAATATTTTAATCTAAGAAATTAAAAAGATGTATAATAAGTGCATATAAATAAAGATTATGATATTCAGATAAAAGGTTATTAACAGAAAAAGAAAGAATTGACCAACACAGATATATTTCCATTTTGACCACAGTTTCTGTATAAAGTGACTATAAATCACTGAAGAATCAACAATGTGACGGATATCAGTATGGCTCTTCTTAACCGGTCTCATAATTTTAATAGTATAAATTTTAAATTATTTGGAGTGTTATTAAGACCGTTCGTGTTATTTTCAGGGCATTACTACCAACCCTATGATAACTAGTATTACACCACGCGTAATAATCACATGTGTGAGAATTAGGCGACACAGGTCCACAACGATCATGTTGTAATGAATACATACATATGTCAATCATGTTGATTATAGGGATTATAAATAGATATAAATATGACACCATGCATTTTATTTCACAGAAAAGTGTAAAAAGCTAAAAGCTAATAACTTGATTTTCCTGCATAAAACAAACAAACGAGCTAGGTTTTGTACACGCATATAAGATAATTATCGTAAAATATAAAACAAAAGAAAATAAGGTAATGGTTCGTACCACTGATTTGAAATACTTTATTTTGGTACATTTCATAATCATAATAGCATTAGAAAGGCCTGTGGTAAAATAACAGAAGAGTACGATTTATGTTTTGATGTCAAGGCTTTACACAGCACCCGTTATGCCCTTTTTTAATGTATTTATTTTCAATGTTCTTTATTTTTCTTGGCAGTTGTAAAGCAAACAAAAACAAACAAAACATTTTAAAAATGATAATACTAATCTGAAAAGTATACAGCTTGAGTTAAATGTTCACTTAAATGGATGGCGATATTTATCAACAATACAATTATTTTCTCACTGAAAATTTGCATCCTTGATAAATATATTAAATCTGAAAAGATCATGCAGAGTTTGTTGTAAAAAAAGGAAACTTAACTGAAATAAAAGTATTTTATCTATAAAGATTCATCAGTTATGTGTTAGAATTTTATGTATGCCGATGATATTTTATCTTTTCCGTCTGTAAATTTTCCTACTTTGGTAAAACATAATCGTTGTAAATAGAGATGTTTAAATAGAAGATTCATTTAATTGATAGTGTCCAAGGTTACTTATTACGTAAGGTGGAATGTTGATTTCACACGTGCTTAAAAATGAGTACAATATATCTCATATGTAGATTATGTTTGTTTTGAGTTAACATGATGTATATCTATCTTACTGACAAGTTAGAAAACTTCAAATCATTATTTCCATCGCAAAGTGCCAGAAAAGGATACACATCTTTTCCTCACTTCTTATTACAGATTTATTTCATATTCACAAAAAGAACTTATTTTATCATTTGCGTTTTTACTTAAAACAATAGTTTTCTAGTTGTATCAAAACGTGTAAAAAATCGTACGTAGTGTAAGGAGATACGTGAGTTTATTTCAATGATAAAACTAAGTCTTTCATTGGTTAGTTTTTATGCTCTAACATCTTTTGAAATGAACGATTCTTCATAGCATATAGTATTTGAGACTTATTTCACATTTTCGTTTTGCTTTGCTCAGAATCCAACTTCACTTCAGTGTCGTTATGCTTTTCTGACCTTTAGCGTGTTACGTTTTTAAAGTGTGTAAATTAGAAAAAGTTAAAATATTTCATCACTAGTCACATATTAGCACATGAACTAAATAAAAAAAATGAATAAAATAAAGTAAAATAACAAACAAACCAAAAAAACAACAACATAACAACGTTCAAGCAATTTTATAATATTGCGTTATCAGTAAAAGGTAAATATCTGGTAAATACGTTTTTATCAAGTACATTACATATAGTTCTTTGCCTGACAAACTTGATCTAATAAAATTGATTAAATCATTTCATTGAGCACGTTCTACTCTGGTATATAATATAAGCACATAAATAAGGATACAAATTTTACACAAGTTCCTGTACAAATCAAACGGCGAAAATATTTGTCAACTACAATTTATAATACTGCAGATAGCAAGTTTTAAAAGGCACATTTGAGATTACTGTTATCGTTTAAAGTGTTTTAACTTCCTCCTTTGACAGCGTGTCTTATGTTTTATTTTACGAGTTTAATATTGGACAATAATGAAGGATTATTCTTTTTTGGTATTTATCGTGTTGATAAAAGCCTTGGTTTCTTTAACAGAAGGTATTTTATAAAACTTATTTTTATACGAGTAACGTTGCATATATCTTCAATCCTAATAAGCATATTGTGGATGGTTATTCGTAATATCCTGTCCATGATTGCACGTTTGTTAGATATGACTGTTAAAACAACATTTTTATCTGCCTCGTGAATTTCTTTTTGGAACCTTTAAATATTGAACAGTTAAACCACATGTATTATTTAAGCATTGCAATCATCTGCATAGTATAATCCTTTTTCAACGTATTCGTAACATAATAAAATTAATCGTCGTTTTTATAATCAAAAGTATTTATTTCAAGTGAAATAACATTGTTATATATATATATATATATATTGTTTTAATATTTGTGATTTATTTTGCACAATTACAAAAAGATTTTCCACCAAGTGTGTTTTGTAACATGGAGCTTTCGACTTGGCAAGACGCAGGGAAAACTTGTATAATTAGAGGTGGTCATATGTTTCCATATGAGACTGGCTTAGGTGTAAATATAGACAAACTCCATTTAAAAAGTGAAATAGATATATGGACAGCTGATTATCTAATAATTTCTAGTACTGGTAAGTGATCATTTATGTTACTGTTTGTTGGTAATTTTCAAATTAAGTTTTTTTCGTACTTTTACTTTGTTTACGTTCAATTGATAATTTGTCAACTGTTTCAGAATCTATAGTGTGTATTAAGTTTTGTTTTTGAAATAACAATTAGCTTTTTTTCTTTTTATGAGTTAATTGCTCATGCATACGAGTTTACAGATAGCAATTAATCGGTTATAAGCTTCTTCAAAAGTAGTCTGGGTTATCTACCTTAAACTGAAAGCGTCTCAATATTGCTTTCACACCTTATAAATGTAAAAAAATAACTTTCGCCATTTGCATAAGACAATGTTCCGATATAAATCATACAGGATTAAATCTAATACGTTTAACCTCGTTTTTATTTCCTAAGTCCAAATATGCGTATCAAATTCATATTGTATTGCATTCAGTCCCATTTTCATTTTCCGAGTCCAACGGAGCCAAATGAAATCCATATTTTACTCCAAAGACCTGTATTTAAGATAATATAAAACAAAATTGTTTCTGAGTGTTTCTTTTCTCTTTTAGAATGTTTGTCACCATTGTACTATCGCGTTTTCATCATCGTACTATCGCGTTTTCATCATCGTACTATCGCATTTTCATCATCGTACTGTCGGGTTTTCATCATCGTACCTTCGCTTTTTTATCATCGTACTGTCGTGTTTTCATCATCGTACAATCGCGTTTTCATCATCTTACTATCGCGTTTTCATCATCGTACTGTCGCGTTTTCATCATCGTACTATCGCGTTTTCATCATCGTACTGTCGTGTTTTCATCATAGTACAATCGCGTTTTCATCATCATACTATCGCGTTTTCACTATCGTACTGTCGCCTTCATGCGCATCGCGAAGGATTTCCTCTCCATGTAGTAATTAAAATGTCGGATTCAGAGTCTGAAAGTAAACATTTATTCTGATTTATAAATCTATTTACATTTGTTTCTTGATCTTTGTTATTATTGAAATAAACGATGATGAAAACCCGACAGTACGATGATGAAAACACGATAGAACGATGATGAAAACGCGATAGTACGATGATGAAAACATGACAGTACGAGTATGAAAACATGGCAGTACGATGGTGATAACGCGATAGTACGATGATGAAAACACGAAAGTACGATGATGAAAACGCGATAGTACGATGGTGGAAACGCGATAGTACGATGATGAAAACACGATAGTACGATGATGAAAACGCGAAATCACGATATAACGATTGTGAAAACGCGAAAATACAAATGATGAAAACACGATAGTTTATCGAACTATCATCACTGTACTGTCGTATTATCGCGTATTCGTTATCGTACTGTCGTGTTTTCATCATCGTACTGTCGCGTATTCACTATCGTAGTTCGTTATTTCGCGTTTTCATCATCGTACTATTGAGTATCGCCCATTCATAGGCGATGGCCCTAGCGGCATTCCGTAGTTAATCAGTCTAACCTTTTATGAACTTTGTTCATTATTCATCTATTCTAGCCTTTAAGAATTTATAAAAATAAACATTTCAAGACATGTCTCGATGAATTGTCTTTGCTTAGAGTTTTATCTACTCTTTCAGTTAATCATTCAAGAACAAACAAATACTGTGGATTTAACTACTTCAATAGCACATTATATGGAATCTATGGAACGTTTTATGGAGACTGTAACGCAAATAGAAATTATTTTTGTATAATAAATAAAACAGGTAAGCATTTTTCTTATTTCTATATTATATCACAATTTGCAGAAAATAGCTGCCGGTTTCTTTTTGCCGCGCCAGTTTTTGGCAAATTCAACCCCTATTTTCC
>NW_026852916.1:0-73766 GCF_026571515.1 Ruditapes philippinarum
AAATTTTAAATAAGCTTGTGAATAAGTGATTAAAATACAAAATAGCGTCAATATTTTTTCGGTATCAGAAAAAATCGTCATTTTTTCAATATTTGTGTGACCAGTAAATTAATTTTGGTTTCAGTAATTGATATCATGTTTAGCACAAATAACTCCTTACTTACTAGCAGTTTCTTTATTGTTTCGATGGCAAGCCGCAAAAAAACAGGGAAAACTTTGACAATAAGTGTTATAACGACAGAATATGTAGATTGACTAGTCTAGTAAAATATTATAATATTCAAAATATACGTCACGTATTTTCGGAATAGTTGAAAAATATACTTATGACATCATTTTGCTATTTCATGAAGGTGTTGCTATTTATTTGTGAGAGAAAAATGAAGTAGACATCTGTCCAGTAGTAATTTATCTTTGACTTGATTGTGAACGATGCATTTACTTGAATTTTGTATACATTTGTAACATACATACGTCTTTGCCAAGATTGTGAACTTTAACTTATTATGTGTGTGCACGGGTTGTCAACTATGTATACATTTGTGCACAGCTTGGGATCTTTAAATATGTGTTGTGGGCGGGTTTTGAACGATGCATAAAGTTGTGCCCTTATTGTAAACTATACATGTGCGTGTGTGCCCGGGCTGTGAACTATGCATACATTTGTGCCCAAATTTGTGAACTATACAAATATACGTTGGATTGAGCCGTTGCGCAGATGTGTGCCAAAGTTGCAAACAATGTAAACTTTGAATGCATGTTTGCACAGTTTTTAAATTATACATACAAATGTAGCTAGTTTGTTAACTGTGTTTAAAGCTTTAATTTTGACATTGCGTTATTAAGCATCATTTATTCACGTTATCATTGCTCGGTTAACGTGCATATTTACAATTACTTTTTTTCGTTTGAATATTCAAAGCATTATGTAACATTCCGGTACATGTATTTTGATTTAAAAAAACAGTGATATGATATATTTATATTAAACATTAATTATCTAATATCGTTAATGGCGTGTTATATATACATTTTGTTGTAGTTTTTACGGAATATATATCTTAATAAATTGCAATCTGACTATGTAAGAAGCTATAGACTACACATTCAAATTTGTTCCTGTTAATTATTAACCTGTATCTCATGTAACATTTTGCTAAATGGGCCAACGCCTTACGCCTGACGGGGTTCGAACTTGTAAGAATTTGAAGGATTTATAAATGACGTCACACAGATGTCATCAACGTCATATCTTTCACCGTCTAGGAACAAGATTTCACTTTACACGAATACAGTATAATTGTTCCAGTAGAAAACAAAAACTAAATATAACTTGTGTTCATTGTTAGGTTAACGTATTTACAATTTATTTATTTAGTTTGCATATTCAAACCTTATTGTAATTTTAAGTCTGGTGATTTTGGATATGTAATAGTTAACAGCTGAAATGAGATAACTCCGCCAAAGTATCAACGTAGAGTTTTATCTCTTCCCAGTTAACGGTTACTAGTATATTGCAGATCTTTGATGTCAAGGTCAATATTTTACTGGATTTCGAAGAGGCACTTGTCGTTGAAGAATTTTTGTTTCACGGTGAAGGTTTTTTCTAATACAAACAAAAATCAATTTTCATTATACATTAAAGACTGCCAAATTTATCACAGGACGCAAAGATAGAGTCCTGAAAGAACGACCAACACGATAAAAAATCTTTGCATGCACAAGTTTGATTGATACTGTTCATAAACGGTAGTGGCCCCCGCCCCTTAATCTGGGGGTTGCCTTTATAAGTAATGGCACCAGAATTACCACTGTTTATCCCTGCATGATCGTAAGATGCCACTTAAATTATTTTGAAAACTGGTGTATATGCATCTCTTAGCTCCAACAGGTGAGGTGGTTTTGAATCCCTGGTTTTCTCTTTGAAGGATATAAAATCTAGGTTAGCAAAAGCCAGCTTTCAGGTTTCGGCGCCGTATGCCCTTAATTGTGTTGGTACGATTATGCAAAACATGCAAACAGATATTAAACGACGACTTGTGAACGGTTTCAGCAGAATTGAACATTCAACATTAAATGGTATTTCTTTTAAATTTAGAAACATCCGCATATGTGTTCATACAGTGGAACGGAATTTTTAGTTCTAAGCGCTATTGCTATTCCTTGAATCTGGGAGTGTGATCTCGAAGTAAAAATACCCGTGTTCTTACCCTTGATCTATTTTTAGATAATTGTAAAAGAACCTACATTATAGATCCTGAACATCGTTTTATTACATAATTTTAATTGATACGCAACTAGTTTGTTTATACGTAAAGTTGATGATTAAATTACCTTAGAAAATCAACTAAAGGGAGGTAATCAAAGATGGGACTAAATACGGCATAGCAATGAAACTGTTTATAACAAAATTATTCCCTGCAGGGAATTGGTACGCGTTAAACTTTTGATGCATGGAGGAGCACGTGACCTGTTTTCGGTACATGGAGGAGCATGTGATCTATAAACCGTACCCGATTGGTTAATTGACCTTTTCGAAAACCTAGCTAAATACTGTTTGCAGGTATGTTACGGATTTACTTGTAGGGAATTAGTCCGAATTACCCCTAATTAAGAACAAAAAACTATTACGTGATATTTCTAATTTTCTATAATTATTTTACCGATTAAGGTGGAAAAACTCGAATGATGTGTTTGAAAATTATCAATGTTTCTTTAATATCTATCTGAAATATTACAAACAATAAATTGTTTATACTGAAAATCTACAAAATTAAAATATTTGTCGTGGCATCTGCCATAATAAATAGAGATATTTTCTGCGTAAACTTGTGTGTTTACTTTATTTATTTTTTGCTCGGAATTATTCATAAAATGGTAGGCATGTTTAATCATTTTCTTAAAATGAAATAATTGTTTCAAGTTCAACCTTCTCCGGTCTTAAACGGTCACCAGTTTCCAAAGACCTAACTTCTTCTATATTGATCGTTTATTCAATTGTCAACTATATTCCTAATACAAACGTTTATTTACCCCCCCCCCCCCCCCCCAAATAATGTTGAACATGATTAAATGACATATCTTTTTATCATTAAAATGTTCACCGCAGGAAACCATTTTACTTGTCATTGAATTGAACGCAAATTATCTCCACGTGTAGAGACAGAAACTGAATCACTGTAACAGTTTCATTAATACACGGATCGACATGCTATTCTTATCAGTAGAATTGCGAGTAAAGATAACCGATTGCGTATCTCACTGTATAAAACGTATGTAAAATGGTGTGCCTTGTCGTAGGTTAAACCGTAAATTTAAATACCTGAAGTATCAAACAATGTTTTGAAATATATACTGAGACAAAGCTAAGATCACAAGCTTATCATTGGTGTAATAAATTTTAAAATCGGACATTAAATCGCCCAAAGCTAGCGGTATAAAACGGCTAAATTTGCATTGTACGATTTTACTCGAAGCTAAGGGAAACAACTGTTGTTTTTTTTCACTCGATATAGCCCAGTTATCTACGTAGTTCATATAGAATCCTGTCAACGGGTGTATTGTGTTACGGTATTTGACTGTTCATAGCTCTGTAGGTAGAAACGCGTTACAGTGTTGAATTCTTATTTTCTCTTTGCAATGGTCCAGGGTTCGAGCCCTGTTCAATGTTTTCTCACCCTGTGATATTTTGCACTCAGCATGATAACGTGACGGAATAAAACCCCGAGACGAATTTAATACTGCTTTCTGTTCCCATTATAAATTTATACACTTATTTCAATAATGATAGTGTGCTAAGTAAGCATTATTGCCTGGCTTTAAACTGTTGTTGTTTTATATTTTCTCATTTTCGTAAATTGTTATTGTTATTTGTTATTGATATTTTCGTGTATTCATTTAGAATAGTCGCCTTATATTTAACTTACAAACGTATATTAAGTGTATGTGTCCGACAAAAAATACTAACGCATATTGTAACGCATAACTTCATATAAATATTAACAATAATAAATATAACAATCATATTATTCTAAAATATTATACATAATGTTTCAGAAATTGAGAATTTGAAAAATCAAGTGCTCAATGAGTAACATGAACATTTAAATGAATATTTCCCAGTGTTGTTTTGATAAATAACCATATAATCCTCCGGATTATTATTTGTTTGTGAAATTCTGAGTGCAAAGCACTTGATATTTGTTTTTCATTAAATGAACATTTTCTTCGGTTAATTAAAATAAAGAAAAAAATCCGAATTTCATTTTATCATCGTGTCTATATATTAACATAATATACATGTATATTGTAAGATTGGTAATTAAACTTTCATGTTTACTTTAAAAAGATACATGATTTTGTATTTTGTGCAAATTTGTGTGCGTTTAAGTTATGTAAGTATAAAATCACCTTATTCTTAATTTTAAATGAATATTAAATTTTATATGAAACTTATAAAAAAATAAAATTTATATCTATGCAATATTTATCTTTTATTTTATTTTATATTTAAATGTTTGGGTTTACTTTGGAATATCCTTTTGATAGTACATAACAACGCAGCTTGTTGCTATGTCATGTGACCGGATGTTTTTCTTTTATTTACATACGCATGCGCAGTCTACGCATTAATAGAAGGGGGCAGGGGACCTAAAAATGAAAAATTTTGTATTTCAGTGTAACCAGAAACACAATTCCAAATATTTCAAAATCTGTTTCACAGGCAGATAACCAGTTGCACATCATTATTCAATGATATATGACATACATTGAAGAAAATAATAGTTTGCATGCATTGCTCCTCCAAAAAATGACTGACAGCAATTTAAATGTACCCCCACCCAGCCAAAATCACATCTAAAATATACCAATATGGGCAATCTTCATGAAGGTGCAGCATACTCCAGAATCCGCCCGATTCCTTTAAAAATATCAGTAACACGCAGTGCAAGCTATGGCATTTTCAGAAATGACAAATAAAGTGTCTGTCATACGTTTAGATTTTTCACAAAATTTATCTGAAATTTCTTACTTGTTTGGCGCCAACTGTCAAAGCTTGATTTTTAACTTTTTCACCTCCATTCGGAGAGTCAGAAATACATACAAAGCTACCAAAACGCTTAGTTTCGGGTAAAAACCCAAAAATATATCTCATTTCCTACACACAAACAAGAAAGAATTACAATGACAGAGAAATATCAGAAGTTATCAGTACCTTCAAAACACCATGTCTGAGTTATTAAAAAATTTGACCGGGGCCATCATTCGAATATGTCCCCTGCCCCCTTAAGATTTTTTATGTGATTCGCATTAAAGCGTTTCCTTTTATTTTCTTAAAATATGGAGTATTTCGCATTAAACGTTAACTTCGAAAAGTGAATACTGCGGTTACTTTGTATTTAATCAAATATTTAAAAAAGACCCTATTTCAGGGGAAGTAACTAGTACAATGACCATGCCTGTTATATGATTTACTTAATATCAAGTGCCAGGAACCTGTGAGATGGTTATTTTTCTGTATTCCACCTTTATTTAAATACCATAAAGTATTTTCAGAGTATTTAAAGTCTTTTGGAAGGAGATAATAGCAAGAAAAACAATATTACAGCCACAATTAATGTCCCAAAATGAATTTCACAGGAAACCAGACCCCATTCATTCTTGCATACACCTAAAAGTGCAGTAAAGATACCACTGTTGACTTATATGACATTATGTACATTTGTAACAATTAAAAGTGCTCAATTATGCATTATTATGTCAATTTGCACAATATAAAACTGTTAAATCTGGATAAATGTGCACATTCTGTGAAGTACAGTGTTTGCCAAAATTCCAAATTTTTATTACCTCCCTTGACTTGACAGTCTACTTACTCTACATAACTTGATAAATCCTACCAGTCACTTCAAATTTTGACTAACAAATGTAGAAGGAATGTTTATGGGCACATTTGGGTCAATTCCAACACATTTTATAAATTTGAAAATTTCCTTAAGATTTTTTATGTGATTCGCATTAAAGCGTTTCCTTTTATTTTCTTAAAATATGGAGTATTTCGCATTAAACGTTAACTTCGAAAAGTGAATACTGCGGTTACTTTGTATTTAATCAAATATTTAAAAAAGACCCTATTTCAGGGGAAGTAACTAGTACAATGACCATGCCTGTTATATGATTTACTTAATATCAAGTGCCAGGAACCTGTGAGATGGTTATTTTTCTGTATTCCACCTTTATTTAAATACCATAAAGTATTTTCAGAGTATTTAAAGTCTTTTGGAAGGAGATTATAGCAAGAAAAACAATATTACAGCCACAATTAATGTCCCAAAATGAATTTCACAGGAAACCAGACCCCATTCATTCTTGCATACACCTAAAAGTGCAGTAAAGATACCACTGTTGACTTATATGACATTATGTACATTTGTAACAATTAAAAGTGCTCAATTATGCATTATTATGTCAATTTGCACAATATAAAACTGTTAAATCTGGATAAATGTGCACATTCTGTAAAGTACAGTGTTTGCCAAAATTCCAAATTTTTATTACCTCCCTTGACTTGACAGTCTACTAACTCTACATAACTTGATAAATCCTACCAGTCACTTCAAATTGTGACTAACAAATGTAGAAGGAATGTTTATGGGCACATTTGGGTCAATTCCAACACATTTTATAAATTTGAAAATTTCCTTAAGGGGCTAAAAATGAAAAATTTTGTATTTCAGTGTAACCAGAAACACAATTCCAAATATTTCAAAATCTGTTTCACAGGCAGATAACCAGTTGCACATCATTATTCAATGATATATGACATACATTGAAGAAAATAATAGTTTGCATGCATTGCTCCTCCAAAAAATGACTGACAGCAATTTAAATGTACCCCCACCCAGCCAAAATCACACCTAAAATATACCAATATGGGCAATCTTCATGAAGGTGCAGCATACTCCAGAATCCGCCCGATTCCTTTAAAAATATCAGTAACACGCAGTGCAAGCTATGGCATTTTCAGAAATGACAAATAAAGTGTCTGTCATACGTTTAGATTTTTCACAAAATTTATCTGAAATTTCTTACTTGTTTGGCGCCAACTGTCAAAGCTTGATTTTTAACTTTTTCACCTCCATTCGGAGAGTCAGAAATACATACAAAGCTTCCAAAATGCTTAGTTTCGGGTAAAAACCAAAAAATATATCTCATTTCCTACACACAAACAAGAAAGAATTACAATGACAGAGAAATATCAGAAGTTATCAGTACCTTCAAAACACCATGTCTGAGTTATTAAAAAATTTGACCGGGGCCATCATTCGAATATGTCCCCTGCCCCCGAAAGAGATCATGATATAAGATGAGCATTAACATGCTGTCTGTACTGAGGTTACTGTACATTTAGTCTCTCATTGACCGCCGTACAGTGTGACATACTTTTGGCTCAAAATTCCTATCTTTGGCTAATACTGCGTGGAAAATGCATGGAGGTAAATTATCACCACTTTGTGCTTAAAAATTAACTCTTTAAAGGCATAACTGGTGACATGCCCGGGGTCCGTACTCGACAGCGAAAGCTGTGTTTTGTGCCCTTACGGGCGGATAGATCCTCCCTAAGCAACTACATACATACATGCTGTCTCTTCCTACTTACACTTTCTAGTGCCGTCCAATCAAACCGAGCCTGCAACATTTTCAATATTGCAATATTGCCATTTTCACAGTAATTAATCAGCTCTACTTCCTGTTATCGCAAGAAAGGTTTAAAATTTAATATATAGGCTCCCAGAACAGAGACAATGATGGGAAGTAACACGTGTTTGTAATGATAAATTGCAAGACCTGGTACACATTGATTATATTGGCTGGCAAGATTGATTCGTTTTTAAATAAATTGTCACAGTGTTTTTTTGGCGTTCTTTAGTGGTTCTTTTTCCTAATCAACATAATAATCATGTTGGAAATATTTACACTATGCATTCTGGGATAGGTCAGAAAGCTTAACCTCCTCTTTGTACAAAACATTTTAACTACAAATTTATTTTTACTATTCGAGTTCATTGCTGAACAAACTAATTAATACTTTGAGAGGGATTCTGTTATTTGATTGTTTCGTCAAAGCATATGGCAAATCCAATTCCCTTTTAAACAAATAAAATCATCCCTTATGAGGTTAAATTTGAACTGTATGACAAATTCAAGGAAGGATTTGTTAATAAAGTATCGAAATTCACGACATTTTCGGTTTAAATGGATCGCATCTTTCAATTTAGGAATTATAAAAAACATTACATATCAGGTCCTAACTTCACGTAAAGTGTACATCTTTAGTCGCCCCGCTGAGTTCAACTGTTTCAATGACTTGTTTGTGCAGAATTAGACACATAAAATAAAAGATGTGTAAATTGTTTAATTAAATCAGCAGGAAATACATTAATACATAATGCTTTTGATTCATACCTATTATACTGGTGTATTCATATTCACTTTTGTCACAATGTCAAACATATCGTTCAAAGATTTTAATTATTGTAACCGTAAACCTCTTCAAACGAATCAGCATCTGTTAAAGGGAGACACAGGCAAAATTTTCATTTCTTAGTTTTGACTTTTTCATTTATTATTCTGCAAATGTCCTCAAAATGAATACACTAGACAGTCAAAGGAACAAAACTTTTCTGCATATAAAGAATAAAATGGTGTTTTCCTAACTTGACCCGCGTGGGTCAGGTTAGAGCGCTAAGATTTCACAATAGTTGTCACAGTGAACTCTGGAAACGTTAAAGAACATGTCAAATCAATTACTTAGACTTCTTTCAGTCATACAATATTCACAATACCTGTTATTGTAACTTCTAGGGTTTGTTCAAGTCACATGGCTTGTTTATAAGCTATTCGGTGATTTTGTTGGCGTCTAAATTTCGTTCAACATATATAGATATATTTAAGCTTCAAACCCAAAATATATAGAATTTATACAGAAATTCATGCTGGGACTTTAAGAAATGTCATTTTAGCGTGATTTGAGTACATAATATCATTTTTAAATTTTTGTCATTATTTTGCCTGAGTATCCCTTTAAAGCCTAACTAAAAAAGTGCTTTATCGATGATTTAACGATCTGACCTTAGGGATTCCGTGTTCTGTTTTGTCCCAACCCTTTTTTATACTGCCGGTGGTCCTTTGCTACTAGGTTTTGTTGAGGCCAAAGTTCAGTAAACATTTTCTTTCCTCGTCGGTCTTTGTTATCATATTTTAAAACCCGAACAAAAACTTGCAACATTATTTATTAACATGAACTTACATATCTGTTCGTATGAAAACTATGAATAATAACATAAATGTGAATAATTCATCAATGTCAGTTCTCAATGACTTATTTTGATGCGCAAGGAATGTGTCCAACACGAGAATGATTTCATAATTGAACTTCTTTGGGCCATCTTTAAATAAATCACATTTAATTTCATTGAAAAAACGTTTTTTTCTTCTTATTACATGTATTATGTTAAGAATGTGTAAAATGTAATCATTGCATATAGCTAAGTGATTTAAAATTGTTTTAATTGAAATTAATTGAAAGTAGAAATTAATACCATTGCATCGATGAAAAACAGCATACCCAACATTTTTTTTTTTGCAATGATACGAACAAGTTAAAATAAAGAAAATGGAAACCCTAAAGACGTCACAATTGAAAATGTTGCAGACTTGGTTTGATTGAAATATGATAAACAAAATCAACCAGGAAAGGCGGCGTTCAATGAACGCAAACCCAATACGACCCAGCAACACGAACCAGTGGCAAGGAGCCCAGACGGACCCCAAACAGACGGACAGGGCACAAGACAGAGCTTGAACAGGCTAATCACTAAATGATAAATAATTTGTAACTGATTAGGAATTCAAAGAAACAAATAAATGATTGAATAATAGGCCCACAAAGTCAAAGGGCACAGGGGAAGGAGACAGAGGAAAGTTTAGGGGGGGGGGGGTTAATCAAAGAAATAAAAACTAGGGGTATAGGAGGAAGATACATATCGTAGACGAGAAAACAACAAGGGACACAAGCAAAAGTGTCACCTAAACAGTATGAAACAACATAGACATACATCTGAGGAACACAGAGGGGTGCCGCCTTGGAACGGTCAGCAGCATAATAATGACTGCTGGGGAGTTTAAACCGGTTAATGGTGCACCAAACCTCGCTCTTAGCCCCACCATGTTCCTATAAACGAGACAGTGTAAATAAAACAGTTGTCATGGTTACAAAAGGTTAAATAAGTAAAACACTAAAATGATCATGTAGAAACATATAAAAATAAACCCAATGACCATAACAAAAGTACTCAATGTCCTAAAGGAAGACAGAGCAACAAGAAAATCACCTACAAGGGCCCGACGAAGCGAGGCAGAAGACGAACATTAAGACAATTCAGTCCCAAAGGGCTTTACGAACTATCCATCATAGAGTCTCCCACTTGGTCCGGCAGATGCAATCAAAAGAGGAAAGCGTAGTGTCCAACTGTAAAAGGGTTGAACACTAACCATGCAGTATGTCTTAAAATAGTAGGGTCATAACCTCTTTTAATAAAACGTTTAATGATTTTAGTAAAAACAGCAGAAAAATTACCATGACCCAAAATCTTACGAAGTTTGTAAATCACATCGCCATAAAAACCAGGCTGGCTAATCCCTTGTCGCAGAAGAGTTTTTAAATCACTATTAAATTTAGAAATTAAATCAAAGTTACGATTGTAAAATTTAGTAAAATATTTCCGTAATTTATGATAGTGGTAGCCCTGTTTTAGAAGCTTGCTGGTAATAAAAATATTCTGCTCGTTGAAATCCTTTACGTTGCTACAAGCTCTGGCGAATCTTATTACTTGAGAAGCATAAACCCCGTAAGATGTTGCATGGGGTACGTCTCCATCTAAATGTGGATAATTAACTATACAAAAGTCAAAGTCATCTCTTTTGTCATAGATTTTCGTGTGAATAGAGTTGTTGTTGATAGTAATATGAAGATCCAAAAATGATGTACTAAAATTTCAAGAGTTCGTTTTATTAAGTTGTATTTCATGCGGATAAATGTCAGACACCATTTGATCAAAATAAGGATTATCTAAATTAAAAATATCATCAAGGTATCTGGAAGTATTATTAAATGCGACTATAACATCTTGTTATTTATCTTCAGAGAGACTCAACATAAAGTCTCTTTCATAGCAGTACAAAAACAAATCGGCGACCAGGGGTGCACAATTAGTACCCATAGGAATTCCTATGATCTGTTTAAATAGGGTATTACCAAACCTGACATAAATGTTGTCTAAAAGAAAAGAGAGTGCTCTACAAACTTCGTCACAGGTCCACATAGTATAATGTTTAACAATACCGTTAGTAAAAAAAGCTTTGTTAGAATTATATGCTAGAAAGGTAACTTTTTCCCGTGCAAAAGTTTTCTGAATTAGAGAAATTAGTTTGTCATTGATTAATTTATGTGGCAAAGTTGTATAAAGTGTAGAAAAATCGTATGTACTGACAGTTAAAAAACATGTTATATATTCAAGGGCGATAACTCAGTAAAGACGGACAGACGGACGACGGAGAAATGAGCGGAGTAGTGGCGACATAAATTCCTGTAAAGTTAGGATGAAATTGCCCCAGTAGTTTATGAGGAGTAGTGGGGACAAGTTTTGTGACAGACGGCCAGACAGACAAACAGACAGTGCACAACTAGACTTGGTACTGATCATTCCTGTAAAGTTTGGATAAAATTGCACCAGAAGTTTATGAGGAGTAGTCCAGACAAGCTTTTGTGTATCTGGCAACACACAGAAAAAACACCTTTTTTATCAAAGGGCCATAACTCGGTCAAAAATCATTCCACCAAAATACCTGTGCAATATGTGCAAGGACTTGAGCCTTCAATCCTGTAAAGTTTCATTGAAATTGCATTAGTGGTATAAGAGAAGTAGTCAGGACAAACTTTAAAAATAAGAATATTAAAGGGCCATAACTCTGACAAAAATTATTGAACCGGAAAATGCTGATAATATGCACAACTAGATTTGGTACTGATCATTCCTGTAAAGTTTGGATGAAATTGCACAAGTAGTTTATGAGGAGTAGTCCGGACAAGTTTTGTGACAGACGGACAGGCAGGCGGACAGACAGACGACGGAGAAGTGATCCCTTTATGTCGCCAATACTCCGTAGAGGCGACACAAAAATGAACTTGCAGCGTCCATTTTTATCATACTGTGAACTTAATTAATGACAAAAAAACCGCTAAGATTATCATTTCTTTAACAAATGACTCGATTAAATAAACCTTAACTGTGTCTTAACTCTGATGTCCAATATAATACAGGGATGTTGGAATAATTGCTACGTTCATTCAATAAACATTGTCTTGTTTAAAAATTTTGTCTTCAGATTTTTAATGACTGTAATCAATTGCCCGCCTTTTCGAAGAAAAAAGGAGGATATAGTAATAGTCCGTCTATTAGTTGATTAATTATTTCCCTTTAATCATAATTGACACATTTATTTCGGAAAGAAATTGAGGAAAGTCATCATGTCATATAGTCAAGTATATCTTCCTTACAAGGGTAATTTCCCTTCGATCAGACAGCAATATGTATTTATTTATAATACATCAATTGCCCGCCTTTTCGAAGAAAAAAGGAGGATATAGTAATAGTCCGTCTATTAGTTGATTAATTATTTCCCTTTAATCATAATTGACACATTTATTTCGGAAAGAAATTGAGGAAAGTCATCATGTCATATACTCAAGTATATCTTCCTTACAAGGGTAATTTCCCTTCGATCAGACAGCAATATGTATTTATTTATAATACTGCACGTTTGTAACGTCATTTTTCATTGGATAATTGTGACGTTTATATAGTTTTATATACACGCCTGCTGTCGATTCATGAATAAATCTTTTTTCTCTAAAAATGATTCTTGCAGTAATATAAATTGGTTATAAAGATTGTTGACAGGTTATATGGCCGTGTATAAACGGCTCGGGTTATATTTACAAATAGCCGTTTATATAGGGCCATATAACTTGTCAACTATCTTTATAACTAATAATATAAGACAAAATATGAAATATTTTCTGTTATTTATTTATTTCCCACTATATATTAAATACGCCACGGAGTTTGTCTTTATAATTGAAAAAAGGAACAAAATAATGAAATAAAACAATAAATAATATGACATTCAGTTTGCAAAAACTTTTTACATATATATCATAATTTAATCATTCCAATCCGAGCTTGGTATTGTCCTTTTTAACATAGAAAATTAAACATTCAAGAAGTAGTCGAAATTTGTACGGAGGCTTACACTTTAACAACAACAACAACAACAACAACAACAACAACAACAACAACATTTTTTTAACATTGTTAGGTAAGGTAACGTTTTCTTTTGAGGAAAGCAATTTAAACATATTAAAAGAATGCAATAAATGTTTTAAGTCTTACAATGTACTTAAATTTTGACGTTTTATAATTCTAACCATTTATTTAATGTTTTCTAATTCCCATTGACTTGATGAATTGGTGTTATGTAAATCTATCTTGTTTAGATTTGTATTAAAACTTCGTGTTAAAGCATAATATAACATAATAACATAACTTTATCTTTATCTTGGTTAGTTAATCTTTTAGCAAACTAAGTAACAGTAGCCATTGAGTCCTATATCTTTCTTAAAATAAAATAAGGATCTGTCCAACAAGCGTATGTCTTAATTTGTTTGTCTTCAAACCAGGTGTTTTAAATCATGTTAAGTCTATTGATCGTCATTTCAAGCTCAAAAAAGTGTGATCTACCAGCAAACTTTGTTAATCTGAACAACATTGATGATACCATATACTGCAAAAGAAGGTGTTCGGGGAAAAAATATATTAACAAACTGATTACTGCTTAAGGCTGTGCTAGGTGGACGAGATCAATATGTTTACGAGGACTATTTACTGTGTCAATTGGTGAGAGGTGGGGAAGAATTGTCAACAAAAGCTTAGAATACTGCTTTAGACGGTGCCAGGTGGGTGAGATATGTTAACAAAGACTAAATATGCTGCTTAAGACGGTGTTGGGTGGGTGAGATATGTTAATAAAGACTAAATATGCTGATTAAGACGGTGCTAGGTGGGTGAGATATGTTAACAAAGACTAAATATACTGCTTTAGATGGTGCTAGGCTGTTGAAATATGTGTACAAAGAGTAAATATGCTGTTTTAGACGGTCTTAATTAATAATATATAAGTGGGTGAAACAAGTTAACAAAGGCTGAATATGCAGCTTTAGACGGTGCTGGGAGGGTAATATATGTTATCAAAGACTAAATAATTATACTGCTTGAGACGGTGGTGGTTGGGTAAAATATGTTAACAAAGACTAAATATGCTGCTTTAGACGGTGGTGGTGGGTGAGATATGTTAACAAAGACTGAATATTCTGCTTTAGACGGCGCTAGATGGGTGAGATATGTTAACAAATATTTAATGTGCTGCTTAAGACGGTGCTATGTGGGCAAGATATGTTAACAAGGACTGCTTATACTGCTTTTGACGGTGACAGGTGGGTGTGAGATTGAAAATATTGCTTTAGACGGTATAAATTGGGTGAGTATGTTAACAAATACTGAATACACTGCTACGATATATGTTTTATGTGGAAGTGACATGTTAGCAACGATTGAATATACTGCGACTGAATATACTGCTTTAGACGGTGCTAGAGGATTGAAATAATTAAGTTTACATAGATTGAATATACTGCTTTAGACGGTGACAGAGGATTGAAATAATTAAGTTAACATATACTGAATATACTGCTTTAGACGGTGCTAGGGGATTGAAATAATTAAGTTAACATAGATTGAATACTAGTATACTGCTTTAGACGGTGCTAGGGGATTGAAATAATTAAGTTAACATAGATTGAATATACTGCTTTAGACGGTGCTAGAGGATTGAAATAATTAAGTTAACATAATTTGAATATACTGCTTTAGACGGTGCTAGAGGATTGAAATAATTAGGTTAACATAGATTGAATATACTGATTTAGACGGTGCTAGAGGACTGAAATAATTATGTTAACATAGATTGAATATACTGCTTTAGACGGTGCTAGAGGATTGAAATAATTATGTTAACATAGATTGAATATACTGCTTTAGACGGTGCTAGAGGATTGAAATAGTTAAGTTAACATAGATTGAATATACTGATTTAGACGGTGCTAGAGGATTGAAATAATTAAGTTTACATAGATTGAATATACTGATTTAGGTGGTGCTAGAGGATTGAAATAATTAAGTTTACATAGATTGAATATACTGCTTTATACGGTGCTGGAGGATTGAAATAATTAAGTTAACATAGATTGAATATACTGCTTTAGACGGTGCTAGAGGATTGAAAAAATTAAGTTTACATAGATTGAATATACTGATTTAGACGGTGCTAGATGATTGAAATAATTAAGTTAACATAGACTGAATATACTGATTTAGACGGTGCTAGAGGATTGAAATAATTAAGTTTACATAGATTGAATATACTGCTTTAGACGGTGCTAGAGGATTGAAATAATTAAGTTAACATATATTGATATACTGCTTTAGACGGTGCTAGAGGATTGAAATAATTTAGTTTACATAGATTGAATATACTGATTTAGTTGGTGCTAGAGGATTGAAATAATTAAGTTAACATAGATTGAATATACTGCTTTAGACGGTGATAGAGGATTGAATTAATTAAGTTAACATAGATTGATATACTGCTTTAGACGGTGCTAGAGGATTTAAATAATTAAGTTAACATGGATTGAATATACTGCTCTAGACGGTGCTAGAGGATTGAAATAATTAAGTTAACATAGATTGAATATACTGATTTAGACGGTGCTAGAGGATTGAAATAATTATTTTAACATAGATTGAATATACTGATTTAGACGGTGCTAGAGGATTGAAATAATTATTTTAACATAGATTGAATATACTGATTTAGACGGTGCTAGAGGATTGAAATAATTAAGTTAACATAGATTGAATATACTGATTTAGACGGTGCTAGAGGATTGAAATAATAATGTTAACATAGATTGAATATACTGCTTTAGGTGGTGCTAGAGGATTGAAATAATTAAGTTAACATAGATTGAATATACTGCTTTAGAAGGTGCTAGAGGATTGAAATAATTATGTTAACATAGATTGAATATACTGATTTAGACGGTGCTAGAGGATTGAAATAGTTAAGTTTACATAGATTGAATATACTGATTTAGAAGGTGCTAGAGGATTGAAATAATTATGTTAACATAGATTGAATATACTGATTTAGACTGTGCTAGAGGATTGAAATAATAATGTTAACATAGATTGAATATACTGCTTTAGGTGGTGCTAGAGGATTGAAATAATTAAGTTAACATAGATTGAATATTCTGATTTAGAAGGTGCTAGAGGATTGAAATAATTATGTTAAAATAGATTGAATATACTGATTTAGACGGTGCTAGAGGATTGAAATAGTTAAGTTTACATAGATTGAATATACTGATTTAGACGGTGCTAGAGGATTGAAATAATTAAGTTAACATAGATTGAATATTCTGATTTAGGTGGTGTTATGTGTGCGAGAGCCTTCATTCAAATTTATTCAATTAAAATTAGATGATAAAAAATGATATAAGCCTGCTTTTATTTTCTCATACTAAAGAAACGGCACAATATTGCCTATAATAATAGTTTGCAGAGTCTCTTCCAGATGTTTTTTTGACCTTTTTTACTAAAGAAAGTGTAGGAAAATATTTAGTGTTGTGAAATCTTTCTATAATTTAGTAGTGTTCGTTTACAGACGCATCAGACTGGTCCCCTGCGCAATTCTTGGATGGGAACCTAAATGGGACAGGGAACCAGATTACTGTACGCATGCGCTGTCAAATTGGAAAAAATCAGAATGGCGGAAAATAGCCCCGGATAATATTTTCTCAAAATTTGAAGAAATTGCGGTAAGTATCTTGAAAAGTTTGTAACTAATAGGTAAATTATTTTTTACTTGAATGAAATGTTAACATAACAAGTCAAAAACAATTAACTCGCTTAGGTAAATTAACAATGTTTCATCAATTGAAAACGAAAGTTGGATTTTGGGGAGATTTATTCAATCTCGGTATGTCTTAATACCAAATATGAGTGATATTCGCGGATATCACTATTAATACCGAATATGACCTATATTTTACAAAGTAATAATTTTTTTATAAATTTTTCTTGATACTATGTTTTATAATAATAAAATGAATTTACATGCAAAATTGCGTTAAATTCGGTCCATAACGGACATGCCTTTTATAGAAAACGCAATAAATATAACTTATAACTTTTTTATTTATTGACAAAAATTAACGAAATTTTGCATGTAAAAACATAATATCATTATTAACCATAGTATCGAGAAAAATAAATAATAAAATAATCAATTTATAAAAAATAAGTCGTATTCGGTATATTCTGTCCGCAACGGATATGACTTTTATAGAACGTAATTCGAATATAACTTATAACTTTTTTATTTATTGGCCAAATTTAACGATATTTTGCATGTAAAAACATCATATTATTATTAACCATAGTATCGAGAAAAAAAATTCAATTTATAAAAAATAAGTCGTATTCGGTACCTTCTGTCCGCAACGGTTATGCCTTTTATAGAAAACGCAATGAATATAACTTATAACTTTTTTATTTATTGACCAAATTTAACGAAATTTTGAATGTAAATTTATTTTATTATTTTAATACATCTTATTAAGAAAAAAAAATATAAAAAATAATTACTTTGTAAAATATAGGTCATATTCGGTATCTTCTGTCCTTCACGGATATGACTGTTATAGAAAACGCAACGAATATAACTTATAACTTTTTTATTTATGGACCAAATTTAACGATATTTTGCATGTAAAATAATTATATAATTATAAAACATCGTATCGAGAAATAATCATAAAAAAATTAATCAATTCATAAAAAATAAGTCATATTCGGTATCTCCTGTCCGCCACGGACATGACTTTTATAGAACGTAATTCGAATATAACTTATAACTTTTTTATTTATGGACCAAATTTAACGCAATTTTGCATGTAAATTCATTTTATTATTATAAAACATAGTATCAAGAAAAATTTATAAAAAAATTATTACTTTGTAAAATATAGGTCATATTCGGTATTTATAGTGATATCCGCGGATATCACTCATATTTGGTATTAAGTCATACCCAATTTATTTCCGCGTGAGGCTAATAATCTTCAATATCAACACACATTAATTAGACTTTTATTAAACTCTTCCTTAAATGAATTCATAATATTGATTAATAATCGCAACAGCTAGTCCTATTGTATGGGGTATGATTATTAAGGTGATTCCGCTTTGTCAGCCATGTAATAGTTATAGGATATATACGAGGACTTTACCGGCTGGTATCAGCGCATGGGGCGACAACAAGGGTAAATCATAGGAAATTAATCGAGACGGAACGTCGAGATAAAATTTCCATGATTGATCCTTTTGTCGCCCCATGCGCTGATACCAGCCGGTAAAGTCCACTGCGTACATACCGGAACGTCGAGATAAATTTCCATGATTGACCCTTCTGTCGCCCCATGCGCTGATACCAGCCGGTAAAGTCCGCTGCGTACATACCGGAAGGTTCTGCAGTGTATACATTCAGATTCAGACCAGCCTGTGAAGTCCGAGTATTTATTCTGTAACACTAACTGTTTTATCGCATGACCATCACGACTTTTTTCTTGGAGATTTACGCTCTCTCGTAATATTTGCTTTATTTTAACATATAAACTACTTCCATCTATTAATAATTACGCTAGAATATTATGTTCATATACGTGTAGTGATTTACTGAATGGCTTACTGGTCAGAATCTCCTGTAAAACGAAAGCATTGACTTAAAGTAAAAAAAAAAATGAATAATTTGATCATTGTTTCAGATTTGTCCTTGAGGACAGGATGCAGAAAATGGCGATTACTTTCCACTGGAGTCAACATCTTATAATAACTGCATTTTCAGATTTTGAAATAAAAATAAAGATTGAGATATATAAACATTAAAAAAAGTCTGTAACCTGTGTAATGTATTTTTTGCTCTTTTCCAGGTATGCTCACTTTATTATTTGAAATAAAATAATAAACTGGGCATGCGCGAGAAAGTGTACTGATACCTCATTAAGAGCACCCCAAAGTTTTCCAATACTGAAATTTAGAGAACGCCGATCTTCAAAGGAAAGTTGTGGCGGTCATGCCATAAGTTTGTTTTCACAAAGCCTGTCCAAAGTGAAAGTAGGCCAAAATTCATATGACAACAAAGCTCTTATTATAAAATGATGAACCATTTGAAAGTACACTTCCAGGTTTATATTTTAAGGACAATTATAAACAAAAATAAAAATGATAAATTGATAACAATAAGAATATTTACCTTGAATGTGCAAAGTTTTATGCACATTTCATGAATGGCAAAATCGTTTCTAAGGTCTGTTTTAGTGCCTACAAAAGCTATTTTTTGCAGCAAATACAAAAATCTTTCAAAACTTAACTCCAAATAAATCCATATCTCATGTCCTTCTAAGCACATGGCCTCCATTATTTTTTGTAAAAAAGTAGTGCAAGAAAACAATCATCATTTATAGCCTTATGAACTACTATTAAAATGAAAACACTATCAAACTTTAAAATCTAACATTTTTTATGTGTAACAGTGAAGTGTGTTTGTCATGTACACAAGAAATAGGTAAATGATGTTTATTTTCATGGTACTACTTTTTTACACATGTATGTCATGGTGGCCGGTATAGATGGATACCAAAAATAAGTTATTTTCACGAAAATAAGATCGCGGCTACGAAAATAAGATTTATTTTTTAAATAGTGCATTTATCTGTTGAAATAATTATATAAAATATATATTTATGCATTCATTGAATGATTTTACTACTACATGTACGAAAATAAGATCTGCCAACAATTAAAATCCGTATATATGAATTGATATTTGTACGAAAATAAGATCCAATTGAAAATATGATGTACAATGTATGCCAAAATAAGATGTATATATTCTGTATGAAAATTATGTTTTCGACTAAGATTTTTACAAATATTTTTATAAGATCTGTGAATATGAAATTTGCATGAAAATAAAATCCTTACAAAAATAAGATCTATACGAAAAAATACAAATGTATTAGTATGAACATAATATCTGTTTCAGAATGATACGAAAAAGGAATCAAAATCTGTAATTTATATGAAAATAAGATATCAATATGGAAATGGTTTTTACCAAATTATAAAACATAATTGAAAATACGTGTAGATTCTAATATGAAAATAATATCTATATTAAGTAAAAGAAAAGTATATAACTTTATTGCTTTAAGTGCTTTAATTAGATAATGCATTTATAAACAAGATATTTCTATTTGAGGGAAGGAAAAAAATGACACAACGTATGACACGTGCACATGACTGTCGGCAGCAATCAATGCGCTAATACGATGATTGGATTATTGAATTTTCGCACTTATCGTAATTGACACACACTTATTAAAGCCCATCTTGAAAGGTGTTTATTTGCGATTTATTATAGTGACCAATCATATCAAATTTTCATATAGATATCCTATACTTTTACAGATTTTTTTTTACAGATTTTGTTATCAAAAAAATATACTGTATATATATTTTTACACAGATCTTATTTTCGTTAAAGATCTTATTTTATAAAGACATTATTTTCATATACAGATCTTTTTTTTCCCGTAAAAATCTTAGTAGAAGACAGACATTATTTTATACAGATCTTATTTTCATATAAATCTTATATTTGTGCATATTATTTTCTTACAGATCTTACTTTTGTTGTATGGATCGCATTTTTATAGGATCTTATTTTCATATATATAGTATTTTCATACAGCTAATATTTTTTTACATAATATTATTTTCAAATGTATCTTATTCTCGTAAGGATATTATTTTCATGCAACTTTCATTTTCACAGATCTTACATTTGTAAAAATCTAGTCGAATACAGACAATATTTTCATACAGATCTTATTTTTGCGTTTAAACGGTTGGGCCATCCTTAAAAAAATGTTTGTTTGCAGTAACCCGACCCCAGAATTTTCAAGGTGGGTAGGTAGGTCGATTTTTTTTTTTTTATGCTCCCCGAAAAATTTCGGGGGAGCATATAGTCGGCGCCTTGTCCGTCTGTCCGTCCCTCCGTCCGTCCGAGCAAACATTTGATTATTATGAGCTTCATTCCGTAGTTAACCCATTACTTCATATACACGCCTTTTAACGCCTTTTTCACCCCCCCCCCTTTTTGTTGTCTCAAATGGTGAAAAAATGCCTTATTTAGGCCCCCAACACTTGTTTTTGTTTGAGAAATGTTGTTAAAAAAAGTGACCACTTTTTCGGCGCGGCCCCCCAACCAAAAGATACATCAGGGGGTTGCCAGAAGGGCGATGTGCCCCCTTCTGTTTGGGGGGTTTGAAGGGGGGCGGATTCCCCCTCATCGCCAAGAAAATTTTGGACTTGTGAGAGGCTATAAATGACCTCAGATTGATCATAAGGTAACGTGTAACCAACGCTGAAAAGCATTTGACTCTATCTCAATCCATTGAGAAGTTGCAGCACTTTGAAATCAATTATGATGGAAAAAATCAACGCAAAATAGTGATTTTTGGCAATTTTGAGATGTCCCCTCGTTGCCATGGTAACAGAAAATTTAAGCCTGAGCATGTTGTTGCAAGGGCAATGGTCCAGTCAACATTTGTGCCAAGTTTGATTAGTGTTTAAGCAGTTTTTATAGTATTATAGCAATTTGAACTTGTAACGGGAGACTTTTCAATGAAAACAGCCATTTTTCACAAAATGCTCATGAAGCAATGGGTTAATAAAAAAAATAAAAAAATCTACAAAACAACATTTTTTCTTCAAATTTATATGACAGGCCATGTTTAAACATGGAAAAACGCGATTTAGGGTAATTTCAAGTATTTTCATCATTTTTGTGTCGCCTTGAAAAGGTGACATATAGGGGTTACTTTTGTCGGCGGTGTCGGCGGCGGCGTCTGTGTCGGCGTCGTTGTCGGTGTCGTTGTCGGCGTCGTTGTCGGCGTCCCCTAAAGCTTGTCCGGAGCATAACTCAGTCACTATAAGTCTGAATGACTTCAAACTTGGTATGCATGCTTCTTTCAATAACCCGAAGTGCAGCGCACAAGGACCGGTACTCTGCAGTTCTTATTTTTTGAGTTATTGCCCTTTGTTAATTTTCATACTTTAATTTTGTCCGGGCCATTTCTCTTCAACTAAAAAAGCTATGGACTTGAAACTTCATAGGATGATAGATCTCATTATTAAGAAGTGCAGTGCACAAGAACCAGTACTCTGCACTTCCTAATTTTTGAGTTATTGCCCTTTGCTAATTTTCATACTTTATTTTTTGTCCGGGCCATTTCTCCTAATGTATAAAAGCCATGGACTTGAAACTTCATAGGATGATAGGTCTCATTAAGAAGAAGTGCAGTGCACAAGAACTGGTACTCTGCATTTCTTATTTTTTTGAGTTATTGCCCTTTGTTTATTTTTTCATACTTTAATTTTGTCCGGGCCATTTCTCCTTAAGTATAAAAGCTATGGACTTGAAACTTCATAGGATGATAGATCTCATTATTAAGAAGTGCAGTGCACAAGAATCTGTACTCTGCATTTCTTAATTTTTGAGTTATGGCCCTTTGTTAATTTTCATACTTAATTTTTGTCCAGGCCATTTCTCCTAAAGTATAAAAGTTATGGACTTGAAACTTCATAGGATGATAGATCTCATTAAAAAGAAGTGCAGTGCATAAGAACTGATACTCTGCATTTCTTATTTTTGAGTTATTGCCCTTTGTTGATTTTCTTACTTTATTTTTGTCCTGGTCATTTCTCCTCAAGTATGAAAGCTATGGACTTGAAACATCATAGAATGATAGATCTTATTGATAAGAAGTGCAGTGTACAGAAACTGCTGCTCTGCACTTATTATTTTTTAAGTTATTGCCCTTTGTTATTTTTCATATTTCATTTTTGTCCTGGCATTTTCCCCTAAACTACATTGTTCACAAGGCGACACATCCGACTCGCGGAGTTCTAGTCTGTTAACCCATTACTTCATATACACGCCTTTTAACGCCTTTTTCACCCCCCCTTTTTTGTTGTCTCAAATGGTGAAAAAATGCCTTATTTAGGCCCCCAACACTTGTTTTTGTTTGAGAAATGTTGTTAAAAAAAGTGACCACTTTTTCGGCGCGGCCCCCCAACCAAAAGATACATCAGGGGGTTGCCAGAAGGGCGATGTGCCCCCTTCTGTTTGGGGGGTTTGAAGGGGGGCGGATTCCCCCTCATCGCCAAGAAAATTTTGGACTTGTGAGAGGCTATAAATGACCCCAGATTGATCATAAGGTAACGTGTAACCAACGCTGAAAAGCATTTGACTCTATCTCAATCCATTGAGAAGTTGCAGCACTTTGAAATCAATTATGATGGAAAAAATCAACGCAAAATAGTGATTTTTGGCAATTTTGAGATGTCCCATCGTTGCCATGGTAACAGAAAATTTAAGCCTGAGCATGTTGTTGCAAGGGCAATGGTCCAGTCAACATTTGTGCCAAGTTTGATTAGTGTTTAAGCAGTTTTTATAGTATTATAGCAATTTGAACTTGTAACGGGAGACTTTTCAATGAAAACAGCCATTTTTCACAAAATGCTCATGAAGCAATGGGTTAATAAAAAAAATAAAAAAAATCTACAAAACAACATTTTTTCTTCAAATTTATATGACAGGCCATGTTTAAACATGGAAAAACGCGATTTAGGGTAATTTCAAGTATTTTCATCATTTTCTGTTAACCCATTACTTCATATACACGCCTTTTAACGCCTTTTTCACCCCCACCTTTTTTGTTGTCTCAAATGGTGAAAAAATGCCTTATTTAGGCCCCCAACACTTGTTTTTTGTTTGAGAAATGTTGTTAAAAAAAGTGACCACTTTTTCGGCGCGGCCCCCCCAACCAAAAGATACATCAGGGGGTTGCCAGAAGGGGGATGTGCCCCCTTCTGTTTGGGGGGTTTGAAGGGGGGCGGAGTCCCCCTCATCGCCAAGAAAATTTTGGACTTGTGAGAGGCTATAAATGACCTCAGATTGATCATAAGGTAACGTGTAACCAACGCTGAAAAGCATTTGACTCTATCTCAATCCATTGAGAAGTTGCAGCACTTTGAAATCAATTATGATGGAAAAAATCAACGCAAAATAGTGATTTTTGGCAATTTTGAGATGTCCCCTCGTTGCCATGGTAACAGAAAATTTAAGCCTGAGCATGTTGTTGCAAGGGCAATGGTCCAGTCAACATTTGTGCCAAGTTTGATTAGTGTTTAAGTAGTTTTTATAGTATTATAGCAATTTGAACTTGTAACGGGAGACTTTTCAATGAAAACAGCCATTTTTCACAAAATGCTCATGAAGCAATGGGTTAAGTAAAGAACAAAAACTCATAAAATTCAAATTAAGAGCTATTTTTTTGTGTTTATGAGCTTATTTTGCTTATGGACGTTGGTCCAGGTGGTGTTTATGAGCTGATTTGCCTCATAAACATCAAATTTTGGTACGTCCGTCTGTCCGTCCGTTTTCTTGTCCGGAGCATAACTTGAAAACCCTTGGAGATAATTTGTTTAAACTTCATACAGTGGTAGAGGGCATTGAGGGGGGAGTGCAGTGTCAAAGAAACATAACTCTATTTTGCCCGGTTTTTGAATTATCTCCCCTTATAGAAAAATCTTGTCCGGGACATAACTCTAAAACAATAAGAGATATCAACATGAAACTTTGTAGGTGAATAGATCTCATTGAGTAGAAGTGCAGTGCAAAAAAACCATAACTCTGTTAAGCCTCATTTTTGAATTATCTCCCCTTTTAGAAAAATCTTGTACTGGACATAGCTGTAAAACTATAAGAGATATCAACATGAAACTTTGTAGGTAGATGTATCTCAATGGGTAGATGTGCAATGCATGAGAATCGTAACTCTGCCTTGCCTAATTCTGGAGTTATTGCCATTTGTTTATTTTTACTTTTTGAATTTGTCCGGAACATAACTTGGAAACCATAAGAGATATCAACAAGAAACTTTGTAAGTTGATAGATAACAGTGATTAGAAGTGCAGTGGAAAGAACAGTAACTCTGCCTTTCCTAATTTTGGAATTATTGCACTTTGAACTTTTTCCAGGGACATAACTCTGAAACTACAAGAGGTGTACTTTCCTGTGTCCAAAACCTATTCGGGGAGCATCACCTGGCTCAAACCGGGCTCTTGTTTTAATTGAACTGTTCTCTCAAATAAACATGGAATTTCTTTCAAAATGATGGACAATATATGCTTTGATAATCTGGTTACAATTAATAAATTGATAACTGAATTCTAATTTAATAAGACCTACATTTTATTTCTTCTATTGACCTTTAAAAGAATGAAAACAAAGCACAAGGCATAATTTTATCCAGACCATGAAAAAAAAAAATTGGGTAGGGGCAAATTTTGTGAGTAGGTCGCGTTACTGCAAACAAACATTTTTTTAAGGATGGCCTTGGCTGTAGAATATGGATGCTTTTACTATATTTCTTAGAGTTTTATTACTTAGACAAATAATTGCCAGTCCAAAAAGCGACAATTTTATGCGGGTCTTAACTCTTATGCTAGCAGTTTCCTTGCAGTAGCTAATTCTTGAGCCTTCTATTGCTGTGAAAAAGACCCTTCAGACCATCACCATCTCTTGATCATTCCACTTTTTTTCGTATCTTTTGAATTGGATCTTTTTTTTTGTACATATAGTATTTCCATACAGATCATATTCTCAATTACTATTATTTTTGTACAAATATCAATTCATACAGGTTTTGACTTTTAATTTTTTACAGATCCTATTTTTGTACAGTCATGTAGTACTTTTATAATTATAAATATATAATATTTTCATACATGTATGTATTAACTATTTACAGAAAGATCTTTAATTTTGGTACGTATGAACATTTTTTCATACAGCTTTTATTTCCTTACATATTTTATTTTCGTAGAGTACTGTTTTGATTTTATTTTCGTACGGTACATATTCTTATATTATAGATCTAGATTTTATTTTCGTAGTCGTTATTTCAGGTTATTTTTACAATAGTTTTTTTATTTGGATACTTTTCACCACAAACATTTCTTGTCTTATAAGAGAACATTTCATTCTTAAAATTTATTTGCAAAATCAGTGAAGTAAATACTATTTTAATATAAGTTATGAACCATGTAAATCATATACATATATATATATTTTCGTAGCTGCCCTCTTGTTCATGCGTTCTTACAATACCAAATTTGGAATATTTACCATATTTGCCGGACAAACGTCTAATATTTCATTACAAAACATTTTATGCTTTATTATTTCATTCAAACAAATCATTTAATAACAGCAAAAATAGTTTCTGATACATTATATTCAAAAATAAATCTTATTTTCGTAGACCCGATCGTATTTTCGATTTACATGGCAATTCAAGCTATTTTCATACGATAGTATTTTCGGTTCAAACTTCACTTTTCTAAGCTCACCTGTCACAAAGTGACAGGGTGAGCTTTTGTGATCGCTTTTCGTCCGGCTTCCGTCCGTCCGTCGTCCGTCCGTAAACTTTTGCTTTAAATGACATCTCCTCATAAACCACTGAGCCAATTTCATCCAAACTTCACAGGAATGTTCCTTTGGTGGTCACCTTTAAAAATTGTTCAAAGAATTTAATTCCATGCAGAACTCTGATTGCCATGGCAACCGAAAGAAAAAACTTTAAATATCTTCTTTTAAAGAACTGTAAGAGCTAGAGCTTAGATATTTGGCATGAAACATCTTCTAAAGAGTGTCTACCAAGTTTGTTCAAATAAAAGCCCTGGGGTCAAAATTGGCCCCGCCCAGGGGGGTCATTGATTTTCCCTATATGCATATAGTAAAAACTTAAAAAAATCTTCTTTTAAAGAACCCAAAGAGCTAGAGCGAAGATATTTATTATGAAACATGTTCTAATGAGTGTCTACCAAGTTTGTTCAAATAAAAGCCCTGGGGTCAGAATTGGCCCCGCCCCAGGGGGTCATTGATTTTCCGTATATGCATATAGCAAAAAACTTAAAAAATCTTCTTTTAAAGAACTCAAAGAGCTAGAGCTAAGATATTTAGCATCAAACATGTTCTAATAGGTGTCTACCAAGTTTGTTCAATTAAAAGCCCTGGGGTCAAAAATGGCCCCGCCCCGGGGGTCATTTATTTTCCTTATATGTGTATAGCAAAAGCTTAAAAAATCTTCTTTTAAAACACCCAAATAGCTAGAGTTTAAATATTAAGCATGAAACATCTTCTAGTGAGTGTCTACAAAGTTTGTTCAAATAAAAGCCCTGGGTCAAAACTGGCCCCGCCCCGGGGGTCATCAGTTTTCCTGATATGTCTATAGCAAAAACTTAAAATCTTCTTTGAAAAAACCCAAATAGCTAGAGTTTATATATTAAGCATGAAACATCTTCTAGTAAGTGTCTACAAAGTTTGTTCAAATAAAAGCCCTGGGGTCAAAACTGGCCCCGCCCCAGGGGTGTCATTGTTTTTAACTATATGTGTATAGTAAAAACTTTAAAAAATCTTCTTTTAAAAAGCCCAATGAGCTAGAGCTTAGATGTTTAGCATGAAACATCTTCTTATGGGTTTGGGGGGGGGGGCTATATACAGGTGAGCGACCTCAGGGCCATCATGGGCCTCTTGTTAAAGTTTTTCGATAAAGCTTGGACTAGATCTGGATCACGAAGCGCTTGACAAGAAGGCAAACAATTCCATAAAAATAAAGCGCCCTGTGATTTTGTAAGACACAATACACAAATTGGCATATACATAGTGATATCACACGCACTGTAGGTGATATATTTGGATGATATACAATACACAAATTGGCATATACATAGTGATATTACCCGCACTGTAGGTGATATATTTGGATGATATACAATACACAAATTGGCATATACATAGTAATATTACCCGCACTGTAGGTGATATATTTGGATGATATACAATACACAAATTGGCATATACATAGTGATATCACCCGCACTGTAGGTGATAAATTTGGATGATATACAATACACAAATTGGCATATACATAGTGATATTACCCGCACTGTAGGGGATATATTTGGATGAAACAAAATACACAAATTGGCATATACATAGTGATATCACCCGCACTGTAGGTGATAAATTTGGATGATATACAATACACAAATTGGCATATACATAGTAATATTACCCGCACTGTAGGTGATATATTTGGATGATACACAATACATGTACACAAATTGGCATATACATAGTAATATTACCCGCACTGTAGGTGATATATATTTGGATGATATACAATACACAAATTGGCATATATACATAGTGATATTACCCGCACTGTAGGTGATATATTTGGATGATATACAATACACAAATTGGCATATACATAGTTATTACCCGCACTGTAGGTGATATATTTAGATGATACACAATACACAAATTGGCATAAACATAGTGATATTACCAGCACTGTAGGTGATATATTTGGATGATATACAATACACAAATTGGCATATACATAGTAATATCACCCGCACTGTAGGTGATATATTTGGATGATATACAATACACAAATTGGCATATACATAGTGATATTACCCGCACTGTAGGTGATATATTTGGATGATATACAATACACAAATTGGCATATACATAGTTATTACCCGCACTGTAGGTGATATATTTGGATGATATACAATACACAAATTGGCATATACATACAGTACTGGGCACGCGAAACCCGCACAATTCGTGTATTTGGGGCGAACTCTCATGCTTTATAACGCGAGCGAATTCGCGGAAACTTGAGACAATTGCCGCGAATTCAACTCGCGGCGATTTTGCCGTGATTCGCGGGGAATAATACATGATTATTCATTTGTATAATAAATGTAGATCTGTTTATAATTGTACTCTGTGAACTTGAAACCAGATATACATGTACAAGTACGAAAATTAATTAGTAGATCTACATGAAGTTGTATCAAGAAAATCTTGTAATTTGCTAAAATGCCCTTTCTCTATTTATCTTTGATACCAACAGCAAATATAAATAACCACTGCGAAATCAAATAACACCGTTAAAAACTTTCCGTAAATGGCGGAATCATGACCTCAATGTATAAATGCGATGCAGTACAAGTATGCAGTTCCATCGGCAGGTAAATAGTGTACATGTACACGTGTAAAACTATTTTTTAGGGGGGATACATATTGAGTTTATAGTAGAGATAATATATGTGTAAAAAGATATTTAGTTACATAAAAAGATACATAATTGATACGACATTAACTTGTTCATTTCTAAATGTATCCCCATATTGAAAACGTTACATAAGACATAAATTCAAGCATGGTCAAATTACCGATGTGATAAACTGATCCTGTGTAAATATTCCTGTACGACCTGGAAGAGTTATAGTGGATCACCGGGACATTTCGTTCTCTCGGGTGATCATTACTCAATTTATTACACGTCTGTAAAAAATAACACACGCAAGATTTGTCTCCTATAATTTCTGAATGCCGGATATTTGCACCCCTCCCAAACCAAAAGGAAAGCTTGCGGCAAGCTTGCGACAAGCTTGCTGCAAGCTTGTCGCAAGCTTACATTGGCTATTTATGCTTGCTGTAAGCTTGCTGCAAGCTTGCGCAAGCTCGCCAGTAGTTTCATACAGAATTCTGCAAGCTAATTATGCGCAAGCTTACAAAATAATTTTTATCGCAAGCTTGCGCAAGCTTCTTCGAAAGTTTGGACTTAAAAAATTCTGTGAAAGCAGGAAAATGAAAAGTAGTGAGAAATTTCTAAGTACAAAAACTTGGAAATGTTTATAAAAATCATTTCACTCAAACTAATTAGCATTTATATAACATAATGGGATTCAAATGAAAACATTTATTTCATAGATTTTATTTGCCTGTCTATAAGATTCATATAACTTTATCAATTTTTTTAATTGTTATTAAAATTCTTATTACTTTCTCAAAATTATTAATTTAAATGCCAATGTCAAAAATTAGAGAACACTTGAGACATCTGGATGATGTTCAGTAAAAAAAAGGAAAATCACCCAAAATCAAAATGAAAGAGGAAACCAAGAGTGTTTCAGCTTATAAATTTTTAATAAAAGCTTTCAACACAATTAAACTAAGATAAAGTCAGTATTTTAAATAAGTTATTATGAAAGTTAACAAAATTCACATTTCTTAACAATTGTGAACTTACAAGCAAATAGAATGAACATTTGATATTCAATTTGTCTAATGGCTATTTTTTTTTAATTTCAATCACTGAATGTTAATTTATTTTATTCATGTGTCTTTTAATTTTTAATTCATTAGCACAAGTATATCCCTTCTTAAATATTGACTATCTTGTGCAGAAGTTAATTATGGCATAATTAAGATTCAATTTGACATTTCATAAATTGGTCTCCAGAGTGTGAGTATTAATTGTAGACTGTTCACACATTGAAGTGATTGTAACATACTATAAACATGTGTTATTGGTCAGTGATCAGTCAAGTGCAACATTACATTTTCCTTGCTGCTTTTATAATAGCCAGTGTAAAACTCACCTATCTTATATAAAAGAAAGTGTGAGATAAGTGGGGTTTACAACATGTACTCTAATATCCTGAACCAATCTGGTATCCGGATCTGATCTCAGAAAATTCAAATATTACTCAGAAAGAGTTTATTTGGACCTCAGTGCTTATAATTTAAAAAGATGCTTAGGAGTAGAGTTAAACATGTGACTAAAGTGCCATTTAGATGAAACAACTTTATAATGTGAACTTTAATAAAATTATAATGGGACATTAAAGGAGTTCTTCAATCAGATGGAAATGGAAATTTACTACTGTTCAATGGAATAATGGTAAGTTATTTAGACTATTTTGTTACAACAGTCTTTTCAAATTTACCTTGCAAATGAACACTTTTAATTTTAGTTTTTGTTTTTCTTCATAAATTTTACATATGTGCTGATTTAAATCTTTTTCACTGAGTGTTATTGAGTGGGAATTTTTAAATCTGCCCTTTTCTTTACATTATGTACCAGTAAATTACATTCCTGGTCATGATTTTTCATACCATTTACATTTTGAGGATATTTCAGTAAATTATGGGTTTATATTAACAGTACCAAACTACTATCAGAATAAGCATTTTGATTTTACTCAATTTATATATTATGTATTAGTAATGAATATTTTTTTCTTATTTACAGGAAAACTTACAATGCTACACAGGTATCATAGAGAGTTTCAAATTATAATGATGAAGGAAAGAAAAATGAGGTTGATTACAGAAATAATTGATGGTTAGTTTTGTTATTCAATAAGGTTAGATAATTGAAAAAATAATGAAATAAATAATTACAATTGATTTGAACAATTTTAACTGTTAGATGAACAACTTTCGATGTAGTATAAATTTCCATTTAAATAAAATGATTGTACAGAATATAATTTTTGTATTTTAAAGATTTACTTAAATTACAATATTATTTATCTTAAATGTTTTTACAATACTTAAATGCATGTAATACATTCACTATTTAAAATGTTCATATAGTTAAAATAGAAGTTCTGATAAAAAGATTCATTATCATCTGATGTAGCAGTCAAAACCTGAGTAGGAATGTGAATAATTTTCAATTGTATTGTTTAAACAAACAATTGCCTTGTTAGATATAGATCTATGTTGTTGAAATTATTTATAGCAATATTTAACAAAATTAAAAACTATTGCAGCAAGAACAATTTTAATTTTTATGGCAAGATTGCCCAAAAATAATATTTTACTATTGCAAAAAAATAATTTTTTACTATGCAATGTGTGCTTTCAAATATTGATCTTTTTAATTACATGCTAATAATACCAAGCATATGCATATTAAACATAAATAATTAATTATTATACAAATATTTTTTTTTTCAGTGTGTACAACAGGCAGTCAATAATATGGATAGAGAAGCCATTCTGAAAGACTGAATCTGTGAAGGACATGATTTATCATATGGATACTTATTTGAAAAAACCAAAAAAAAAAAACCCAAAAAAAACAGTTATCTTAAATAAATAATGTTTTGTTTTCTATTTTCTCAACGTGGTAGACATTTATTATTTTTTGAATATGTGTTATAGAATTATTTTTGTTAAGATGACTTGTAAATCTAGAAATCAGTTGAAATGAATAAATTATTTCTATTATGTAATAGTTTATTAATATTATACCTTATCACATGACGATTAATTGCAATATTGTAGAATTTAAAGAAGTTTGTTACAGGCTAGACGCATTTATTAGCTTGTCGCAAGCTAGAGGCAAGCTTGCCGCAAGCTTGTAACTAGCTTGTCACAAGCTTGCAACTAGCTTGTCGCAAGCTTGCAACTAGCTTGTCGCAAGCTTGTGGTGCCTTTCAAATCTAAAGCATGCATTTTTGAAAACAGGCTGCAAGCTTCCCGCAAGCTTGCGGCAAGCTTGCCGCAAGGTTCCAATTCTAAGCTTTCCGCAAGCTTTATTTGCAAGCTTGCGACAAGCTTGTTGCAAATTTGTCGCAAGCTTTTATAAAGCTTGCGATTTTGGTTTGGGCTGTTTTAAAAATGTTAAAATATTTAATTGTTAGTTACCGAAAATTATCGCAGATTGTTGAAATTCCATAGCGCTAAAAGACACAAAAACACTCGCGCAAAAAGAAGCATCCATAAATATAAGGAATATAATGTTTCCATTGTTAAATAATAAATACAAAATTGACACACGAAATGACCTCTGACAAATGATTGGTCGGCTCTTCTGAAGAATCTGTGAATCTTTGATGTTTACACACCTGTAGTTGTTGCCGAATCATCAAAGAAATGCCGACACTCTATTGACTTCCACCTCTTTTTTATATATCAGAAAAAAAACTGTCATTTCTTTTTGTCAAGGAATGATTACACAGTCATGTTTAATTATTGCTCAAGTAAAAAAAAATGTTGGATATTGATTGTGTCAATTATTGACATATTATTAATCGTAAGTGCATTTTGATTGTGATATTTTATTTACATTTTTATGATCTTTAAGATATTGTGCAATACATGTGTCTGCTATCAAAACAATAATGCATATGAAAGGACCACAGCTTCCAAAAATTTATTTTTTCGGTCAATTTTATGACAGAATCCCCACTGCTACCAGAAATGTTCTATTGCATGGGCTTAGTATTTAATCTGTGTTGTCAGTCATAAACAAACGAACATGTACCCCAAAGCACATTAAAATTACCACATGGTAAACTAGTGACCATATTAATGCTTTACAAATATTCATTAATTGAACAAAAAAAATTTTAATCCCGTTTCCACACCTTAATTTGATACGTGCTATTATTAGTTAATTCAACTTAATTGCCGCGCGCATGCAGTACTGCTTGACGTAAGGAAAATATCCTTCCCTGGTTGGTCGCTATTTATGTAAATACTTTAAATAGTAACACCCAAATTTTACCTCATGAATGATCACTCGTTACTTTACATATTAAATGTGTGATTTAACTCCGATTTTATTTTCGTTTTCGATGGAATTTTTTGGGTCGAATGCCCTGGCTGATTTGGAGGAAATAAAAAAAATCTGATTTGCATCTTGCTACTCATCACCTACTCATGCACCTGGCATTTTTTACTCGTGAAATTGAAGGTAAAAAATGTCTCAATTTAAGTGATAAACTTTTACAATTTTCAACAATCATGATTAGCGTATTAGACGTAATAATTAGTTACACCTGTGAATCGGTGCTAAATGTCGCTTTGCATTGTTCTAAAAATAGAATATGTGCGAAAGTAAACAATGGATTTTAATTACATTTGTATTATTATCAAAATAACAATTGGACAATTTGTTATCGTGCGTTCTTTGATGTAGTACCAATTACCTTTTGTAATTTCAATCTCGTTTTATTACCAGCACCTGATTGCTTTGTTTTAGTATACAAAATGTATACGCTGTACATGTTCAAATGCTAAATATTTATAAATATACATGACATTTACAAGATTTTTTTAAAGTTTTCAAAATTAAAGACCACGGGAATGACCAAGTACACATAGTACTTTCTAATACAATTATTGCTGAAGATTCGCCGTAAATTACAGCGATACATTGCGGCGATTTTTTCGTGAACCGCCATGATATTCGGCGAACTTGCATGCGGCGATGTTTTACCGCGTAATGTCCCGTCGCGTCATAGACTGCACTCCCGGCATAACACGACTTTTGCAGGTTTCGCGTGTCCAGTACTGTAGTGATATCACCCGCACTGTAGGTGATATATTTGGATGATATACAATACACAAATTGGCATAAACATAGTGATATCACCCGCACTGTAGGTGATATATTTGGATGATACACAAATTGGCATATACATAGTGATATTACCCGCACCGTAGGTGATATATTTGGATGATATACAATACACAAATTGACATATACATAGTGATATCACCCGCACTGTAGGTGATATATTTGGATGATACACAATACACAAATTGGCATATACATAGTGATATCACCCGCACTGTAGGTGATATATTTGGATGATACACAATACACAAATTGGCATATACATAGTGATATCACCCGCACTGTAGGTGATATATTTGGATGATACACAATACACAAATTGGCATATACATAGTGATATCACCCGCACTGTAGGTGATATATTTGGATGATATACAATACACAAATTGGCATATACATAGTGATATCACCCGCACTGTAGGTGATATATTTGGATGATATACAATACACAAATTGGCATATACATAGTGATATTACCCGCACTGTAGGTGATATATTTGGATGATATACAATACACAAATTGGCATATACATAGTGATATCACCCGCACTGTAGGTGATATATTTGGATGATATACAATACACAAATTGGCATATACATAGTGATATTACCCGCACTGTAGGTGATATATTTGGATGATATCGCAGGGACATGAAGAGGCAGTTTCTTAAAATTTGCTACTGTGTCTAAATGTGTTTATGTTTTTGTTACTTTTGAAAAACACACTAACAAATGACTTAAAATTTAATGCTGACCATATAATCATTATTATTTTTTTATGTTTGTGCAATTAAAAAATAAAATAAATTAAGTTTAAAGCATTGTATCTTTTCCAGGTTTCGAGCCCCATAAATTGAATTGAGATTATAAATGAAATTACATGTATATGTGATCAATTACGTTACATAAAAAATATTACATAAAAAATATGTTACAAGTTACACAAATTCTATATGCATTTTTTCATCTGGAAATTATTTCATACATGTATTTTATTTTTGTATATTAATATATCAACCTTTGTCCTCAGGTAATTCTTAAAGGGTGATAACATGGCATCTTCCTACAACAATTCCTCTGAGGAACAAACAGAACTACGCAGACTTCACATTAAACTTATCTCTGAAATTAACGATAATTTAGATAAAAAAAGCATAGAGTATGAAAAATTATTTTTTCACTTCGGAACTTATGTGCCTTTAGGATTAATTGCCAATAAATCAAGTCTAGATAAATTTGAAACTTTATGCACCAGAAAAATCATAACACCAGGAGAAAATTATGAAAAATTGAAACAAATATGTCTAGACAGTGGAAATGATATTTATGTAGATACAATAGAAAAATATGAAAAGGAAATGGAAAAAGTTCGATCTCAACATAGATATACAGGTATGTACGAATAGAAATTCAAGTTTATCTGAAAGAAAAAAAAACCTTTTTATTTGATGTACATGTACATATTATATTATAATACTGCACGTTTGTAACGTCATTTTTCATTGGATAATCGTGACGTTTATATAGTTTTATATAAACGGCTGCTGTCGATTCATGAGGAAATCTTAATTTTTTCTATAAAAATGATGCTTGCTGTAGTATAAATTCGTTATAAAGATTGTTGACCGGTTATATGGACGTATATAAACGGCTGTTTGCAATATAACCCTCGCCTAACGGCTAGGGTTATATTTACAAATAGCCGTTTATATAGGGCCATATAACCTGTCAACGATCTTTATAACTAATAATGTAATTGCATACTACTTTGAACCAGTTACCAAATGATTACAAAAAACAGTCAAAGATATGAATGATATTTTAAAGATTACTACTACGGTATATATATTTGATCTATAATTTTGTTCAAGATCTTCTAAATTACTAGTACTTGTATTCATTAACTGAAATATTACTTTAGAACGGTTTATCATAATGTTTTTATTCAGTTTGGAATTTAATACATGGAGATATCAATTTTGAGTGCATTTTTAAAGAATTATGCATGGTTAGCATTCAAATGCGCAGGTCGAGCATAATCACAAAGACCGATACTCCGGAGTGATTTATTACAAAGCATTTGAACAATAATCCATGCATTATGATAATGATGGTCAAAGTATTCAATTTTTATTGATGATTTGTATAATTCGCTGTACTTGTTACTTGGTTTTTAATCGATGGATTATTTTCATACTTAGACAAAATAATCTTTAGGATTTGAATCACACGTTGAATGAACAACACTTGTGACCAAACAGAAATGTATAATAATTAAGATATGTCATTGATGTTTAAATGACGTTGACCATTAAATGATTGAATTTTGATTATATTTGTATATATAACTTTGTCATTTACAGTTCAGCTCGTGTGTTATGTACAAATTTTTGTGCTTCCTCTGCAAGCGACCTTAAGGTAGACCATGGGTAATGGGCACCATAAGGAACTGTAAAATTGACAGCATAGGACAGTTATATGTCTTCAAGGTCACCTGTATGCAAAATTTAAATAAAATTTACCGTGTGGTTTATGAGTTATGGATATATTTCTGAACTAAGACCTTGCCATTAGAAGGGCTTATTTTCAGAAATGAGGAAACTGTAAATAATCTGTAATATCATCATTATAAAAAATGTTTTTCTATTGCTCATTGTTAAGAAACAAATAATAACATTCAGGTAACACATTACACAAGCAAAATGTTTGTTTCTAAACAAAATGTTCTTAATATGTATAAAAATGTTACCCTACCCCACCCACTTTTAACACTTATTTTACCATTTCCCTATCTAAAATGCCTTATTCAAAATATCCCTAAAATTTATCGAAATGAGGGTCTGTTTTCAAAGTTTGCCTAAATTTTTTCAAAGGTATATTAGTTGATTAGCGAAATATAAAATACTTTCACCATGTAGTTTTTATTTCATCGATCTTTGAAAATATCTGGTATCATATTTGCTATAAATTTTGGCATTATTTAGCAAAAAAATACCTAAAATAATTATATAATTTAAATCAAACTTTTTTTCTTCCATAAGGGATCAGAGAGATACATTAATAATGTTAAAAAGAAAAAAAGAAAGAAAAAAAAAGTTGCCCCTTCTGGGGTTTGAACCCACGCCCCTCAATTTCAATGTAGTTTACAAGCGATGCGAGCCTATTTGAATACTCTTCAAAGTGGAGGTAATGCATTACCCATGGTCTACCTTAAAGCAAACTCCTTAATCCCCCTTGTTTTTCTGAGAGTAATCGCGGAGAAACACCCATGACCACAATCGGAGAGTTTTAGAGAGGGTAAAGGTATTATCGCAGAGATTCTCAAAGAAAATCACTATTTATAAGTTGATATTATATTCAAAAATTATCCTTTTTCATTAAAGTACATGTAATTCTCCCTTTCATTAAAAAGAAACAACAGTCTTATTAATTTTTGTTTTGAAATTTGTAGGTCCACAGGAAGCTGAGAAAAAACATACAGAATTAAAAAGAAAATTTACTGTTCTTGAGTCAGAACAAAAAGAGGTAGAATGTGTTTCATTTCCTTTTTTCTGGTTAATATACTGGTACATGTATAACTGTTTGTTTCTGGTTGATATACCTGTATATATAATTATAACAAACAATCATGGTTTGAAAATAACAATTTGGTTAGCAAGCTTTGTAACTTCATGAAGGCAGTTGTACCCACTTTTAGCTCACCTGTCACAAAGTGACAGGATGAGCTTTAGTGATCGCTTTACGTCCGGCGTCCGGCCGACATCCGTAAACTTTAACTTTAAATGACATCTCAAAAACCACTAAGCCAATTTCATCCAAACTTCACAGGAATGTTCCTTTGGTGGTCACCTTTGAAAATTTAATTTCATGCAGAACTCTGGTTCCCATGGCAACCAAAAGAAAACACTTTAATTTATAATATCTTCTTCTAAAAAATCCAAAGAGCTACAGCTTAGATATTTGGCATGAACATCTTCTTGTGAGTGTTTACCAAGTTTGTTCAAATAAAAGCCTTGGGGTCAAGATTGGCCCCGCCCCAGGGGGTTATTGATTTTCCCTATATGCATATAGTAAAAGCTTAAAAATCTTCTTTTAAAGAACCCAAAGAGCTAGACTTATGATATTTAGCATGAAACATCTTCTAATGGGTGTCTACCAAGTTTGTTCAAATAAAAGCCTTGGGGTCAAAATTGGCCCCGCCCCGGGGGACATTGATTTTCCTTATATGTGTATAGCAAAAACTTAAAAATCTTCTTTGAAAAAACCCGAATAGATATAGTTTAGATATTTAGATATTAAGCATGAAACATCTCTACAAAGATTGTTAAAATAAAAGCCCTGGGGTCAAAACTGGCCCTGCCCCAGGTGTGTTATTGTTTTTATCTATATGTGTAAAGAAAAAACTTGAAAAAAACTTTTCTTTTAAAAAACACAACGAGCTAGACCTTAGATGTTTAGCATGAAACATCTTCTAATGGGGGTCTACCAAGATTGTTCAAATAAAAGCCCTGGGGTTTAAACTGGCCTTGCTCCAGGGGCCTATATACATGTGAGCGACTTCAGGGCCATCATGGCCCTCTTGTCATTAGTAACACAGTAGAAATATGGTGATAAATGCTGCAAAATTCATCATTAATCGCATATACATGTAACATGTATATTATTTATTCACTTTTTCAGCTTGTCTATTATATTAATATCCAACTCACTTGGATTTTGACATCTGTCCAACACTTTCGGTTAAGTTTTTTTAAATCACTTGTAGATATTGACAGAATTATGCCCTTTTTGTGTCGCCTTGAAAAGGTGACATATAGGGTTACTTTTGTCGGCGGTGTCGGCGGCGGCGTCTGTGTCGTTGTCGGCGTCGTTGTCGGCGTCGTCGTCGGCGTCCCCTAAAGCTTGTCCGGAGCATAACTCAGTCACTATAAGTCTGATTGACTTCAAACTTGGTATGCATGCTTCTTTCAATAACCCGAAGTGCAGTGCACAAGGACCGGTACTCTGCAGTTCTTATTTTTTGAGTTATTGCCCTTTGTTAATTTTCATACTTTAATTTTGTCCGGGCCATTTCTCTTCAACTAAAAAAGCTATGGACTTGAAACTTCATAGGATGATAGATCTCATTATTAAGAAGTGCAGTGCATAAGAACCAGTACTCTGCACTTCCTAATTTTTGAGTTATTGCCCTTTGTTAATTTTCATACTTTATTTTTGTCCGGGCCATTTCTCCTAATGTATAAAAGCCATGGACTTGAAACTTCATAGGATGATAGGTCTCATTAAGAAGAAGTGCAGTGCACAAGAACTGGTACTCTGCATTTTTTATTTTTTGAGTTATGGCCCTTTGTTAATTTTCATACTTGATTTTTGTCCAGGCCATTTCTCTGAAAGTATAAAAGTTATGGACTTGAAACTTCATAGGATGATAGATCTCATTAAAATGAAGTGCAGTGCATAAGAACTGATACCCTGCATTTCTTATTTTTGAGTTAATGCCCTTTGTTGATTTTCTTACTTTATTTTTGTCCTGGTCATTTCTCCTCAAGTATGAAAGCTATGGACTTGAAACATCATAGAATGATATATCTTATTGATAAGAAGTGCACTGTACAGAAACTGCTGTTCTGCACTTATTATTTTTTTAGTTATTGCCCTTTGTTATTTTTCATATTTCATTTTTGTCCTGGCCATTTCCCCTAAACTACATTGTTCACAAGGCGACACATCCGACTCGCGGAGTTCTAGTTTGAAATATAATTTTTCTTACCACCTCACTTATTTCCTATACCTTTTGAGAATTTTTTTTGAAATGATGTGCTCTGATAAGGAACTATTATCCAGACCCGGGAATGATTACATTGATCAGTAATAGATTTAATTACAATTACTTTCACATTTTATTTTGATTGATTATTATTGATTACTCAGACTGGCCTCTGTAATCAATTAGATTACAATTACTTTAAGACTTTGACTATGAATAGAGTTATTGATTAATAATTGATTACATTCAATGTAAAGTAGAATCCCTTTTTTAGACCACCCCTGAATTAAGACCACCCCCTTATTAAGACTATTTTTACAAGGTTCTTTATGTCAATGGTTACATGATCCAGAATAAAGAAGAACCGCTTTTCCACTTGAAAGACCACCTGATTCAGTTCAAATTCTTTGCTTTATTCTTAATTTGACCCAACTATTGAGACCACTTATATTAAAGGCAACACTTATCTAGATCTTAAATTTGTTGTTGTGATCTGATGACACTTAATTTCACAAGGTGTGAAACACTGTTATTATTGGATCATTGTATTTAATAAGGTGAGAAGGTAAATTTTAGAGTGGTTTAATGTTGCTTTCAGCAATTTTATTTTGTGAAGAATTAACTTTTATTTGATTGGTGATTTATATATATATATATTTTATTTGAGTCTCATCCATACATAACAACATGAAACAATTCAATTACATATTAAAAAAAATAAAGTTATCTATGCACGGCCATTCTAATCAGAATTACATTTTATTATTTATTTATTACAGACCATGGTCATAAAGTATGTAAGCAATGATAAGACTATCCACAATTAAGACCACTTTGGTCCAGCCCAGATGATGGTCTTAATCAAGGGCTTTTAATGTATAAATGTAAAACAAAAGTGTAAAACAAAACTGTATAATGTGAAATAAAGGCATCATTTCAATTAAAATAGTTTCCTGTTAAATCTAAAAGTAATCAATGTCAATCAAATTGTAATAGCTGTAATTGATTAATTACAATTAAATTAATCAATTTTGGGCAAGGTAATCAATTACATGATTATTACAGTGTAATCATGTAATCAATTAAAAATCAATGATTACAATTAATGGTTACCCCAGGTCTGCTATTATCCGAACTACCAGGTAAGTTGACATAGCTCTGTCTTGGATTTTGACAAAAAATGACACTTTTTCGACATTTGGATAGATTTTGTACTAGGTACCATCCCCAATTTCAGGCAAGTACTTATAATAGTCTTATTAACTCATCAGAGTAAAACTTGCCGATAGCTACTAAGCAAATGTGATGGCCAAACATCTGCCACATGTTCTTTAAACAACATCTGATCTATTTTGACAAAAAAGGAGTTATCATTGGGTGGTCTTTTACTAAAGTCCTTAAAATGATTAAGGTTGGTTGCATGAGTAGCCTAAGATAAGCACAAGTTTCACATAATGGTATTATTCAAATAATACTATATGTACCTTCTAACTATATAAAAACTATTACAAGTATTTAACATTTATTCTTAATTCAGACGTTTTAATGATAATCAATGATAATATAAAAATATAAAATAGATATGTTGATAAGAAGTAGTCTTGAAGAATAAAGTTCCCATGAGCTAAAACCTTTCAGATGAGCAATGTTAAAATCTCACAAGAAACTAACATGCCCTGACTTGTAGATTTACAGTTTTGTAGCCAACCCCACTCCTTGTAGGTATCTATTTAAGTAATAGAAATCATGCCCCTTGGAAATGATTGACCAAACATAAAGGTGCATGGCTTAAGTGTAGCATATGTAGACTGAAACATTGGCTGAGATATGAAAATCATAATAATGGGTCAAATAGAGCCATTCTTCAGTTTCATGATTTAATTTATAACTTTGACTTAAATAGGAATGTGACTTGACTGAGGACCTATAAATCAAGCCTCTATAATGTTAAACCTTCTTGTTTTTAACTCAACTGAGCATAGAGCACTCAGAGTTGAATGTTTGTGACAGCATTTTGTATTGTGGCCGTTTTCACCACCTTTTTTTAGCTCACCTGTCACAAAGTGACAGGGTGAGCTTTTGTGATCGCTTTTCGTCCGGCGTCCGTCCGTCCGGCGTCCGTCCGTCGTCCGCCCGTAAACTTTTGCTTTAAATGACATCTCCTCATAAACCACTGAGCCAATTTCATCCAAACTTCACAGGAATGTACCTTTGGTGGTCACCTTTAAAAATTGTTCAAAGAATTTAATTCCATGCAGAACTCTGGTTGCCATGGCAACCGAAAGAAAAATCTTTAAATATCTTCTTTTAAACAACCCTAAGAGCTAGAGCTTAGATATTTGGCATGAAACATCTTCTAGTGAGTGTCTACCAAGTTTGTTCAAATTAAAGCCCTGGGGTCAAAATTGGCCCCGCCCCAGGGGGTCATTGATTTTCCCTATATGCATATAGTAAAAACTTAAAAAGTCTTCTTCTAAAGAACCCAAAGAGCTAGAGCTAAGATATTTGGCATGAAACATCTTCTAGTGAGTGTCTACCAAGTTTGTTCAAATAAAAGCCCTTGGGTCAAAATTGGCCCCGTCCCGGGGGGTCATTGATTTTCCCTATATGCATATAGTAAAAACTTAAAAAATCTTCTTTTAAAGAACCATAAGAGCTAGAGCTTAGATATTAAGCATGAAACATCTTCTAGTGAGTGTGTACCAAGTTTGTTCAAATACAAGCCCTGGGGTCAAAATTGGCCCCGCCCCAGAGGGTCATTGATTTTCCCTATATGCATATAGTAAAAACTTAAAAAATCTTCTTTTAAAGAACCAAAAGAGCTAGAGCTTAGATATTTGGCATGAATCATCTTCTAGTGAATGTCTACCAAGTTTGTTCAAATAAAAGTCCTGGGGTCAAAATTGACCCCGCCCCAGGGGGTCATAGATTTTCCCTATATGCATATAGTAAAAATTTAAAAAATCTTCTTTTAAAGAACCCAAAGAGCTAGAGCTAAGATATTTAGCATGAAACATCTTCTAATGAGTGTCTACCAAGTTTGTTCAAATAAAAGCCCTGGGGTCAAAATTTGCCTTGCCCCAGGGGGTCATTGATTTTCCCTATATGCATATGTTAAAAACTTAAAAAATCTTCATTTAAAGAACTCAAAGAGCTAGAGCTAAGATATTTAGCATGACACATGTTCTAATGGGAGTCTACCAAGTTTGTTCAAATAAAAGCCCTGGGGTCAAAATTGGCCCCGCCCCAGGGGGTCATTGATTTTCCTTATATGTGTATAGCAAAAACTTAAAAATCTTCTTTGAAAAAACCCAAATAGCTAGAGTTTAGATATTAAGCATGAAACATCTTTAAGTAAATATCTACAAAGTTAATTTCAAATAAAAGCCAGGGGGTCAAAACTGGCCCTGCCCCAGGGGTGTCATTGTTTTTAACTATATGTGTATAGTAAAAACTTTTAAAATCTTCTTTTTAAAAAACCCAATGAGCTAGAACTTAGATGTTTAGCATGAAACATCTTCTTATGGGTGTCTACCAAGTCTGTTCAAATAAACAAATAAAAGCCCTTGGGTAAAAATTCGCCCGGGGTTGGGGGGGGGGCTATATACAGGTGAGCGACCTCAGGGCCATCATGGCCCTCTTGTTTATGGAAGATTTTGACCAAACTTTACAGATATTATTCTTGGGGTAGGGGTGTCCGTGGCCGAGTGGTTAAGGTCGTTGACTTCAAACCACTTACCCCTCACCGCTGTGGGTTCGAATCCCGACAGGGACTTTGGATTCTTTCATGTGAGGAAGCTATTCAACTAGCTTACGGAACGTATCGATATGATCTATACTGTGTCGATGTGACGTAAACCCCCCCCCCCCCCAAAAAAAAAAAAAATTTCTTGGGATATTTTTAATATGACCGAATGACCTTAATTTTGACTTTTCTAGCAATTGATCCAGGGTGAGTGATCAAAAAGCCTAGTTTCCTAGAGTATTCATTATATTTTGGCTAATAAAGCTAATACAGTTTTCATAACTTTCATGTTTCAAATGTAGCAGCTAAAAAACTTGACTGCAAATAAGAAATCTATAATAAAAAGGGGTGTATCAATTGGGGTAAAGGTAGCATAAATAAGAATGGACTATAGACTGTTTTGTTTTTAGCACACCTATGGCAATGTGACATGGTGAGCTTTTGTTATCGCCTTTTGTCCGGCATCCATCCATAAACTTTTACTTGAACGACATCTCTTCATAAACCGCTACGCAAAATTTTTTATTGTCCCTCAATTCCAATATCTTGTTGAACCCATTTGTAAAATTTTGTATGATTGCACCAAAAATGTCGAAATGAACAATTCTTTGCGTTGCAATGAAATTGTTTTAGATGTTTTTGATTATTTTAGGACACTGTTAAACGGACTGACTGAAAATACCAATATTACTGTAAACAATAGACATTTATTTGTATTATAATTTATGTTGTAGGAGATAAAAAGACTCAAGGTAGAAGATTCTCAACAAAAACAGTTAAGATATGAAAAGGATAAATCAGGTATGTTATATGTAAAATGAAAAGGCTAGATCAGGTATGTTATATAGAATATGAAAAGGCTAGATCAGGTATATTATATAGAATATGAAGAGGTTAAATCAGGTATGTTATATATAATATGAAAAGGCTAAATCAGATATATTATATAGAATTTGAAAAGGCTAGATCAGGTATATTATATAGAATATGAAGAGGTTAAATCAAGTATGTTATATATAATATGAAAAGGCTAAATCAGATATATTATATAGAATTTGAAAAGGCTAAATCAGGTATGTTATATAGAATATGAAAAGGCTAAATCAGGTATGTTATATAGAATATGAAAAGGCTATATCAGGTATGTTATATAAATGTAGAATATGAAAAGGCTATATCAGGTATGTTTTATAGAATATGAAAAGGCTAGATCAGGTATATAGAATATGAAGAGGCTAAATCAGGTATGTTATATATAATATGAAAAGGCTAAATCAGATATATTATATAGAATTTGAAAAGGCTAAATCAGGTATGTTATATAGAATATGAAAAGGCTAAATCAGGTATGTTATATAGAATATGAAAAGGCTATGTCAGGTATGTTATATAAATGTAGAATATGAAAAGGCTATATCAGGTATGTTATATAGAATATGAAAAGGCTTAATCAGGTATGTTATATAGAATATGAAAAGGCTAGATAAGGTATGTTATATAGAATGTGAAAAGGATAAATCAGGTATGTTATATAGAATATGAAAAGGCTAAATCAGGTATGTTATTTAGAATATGAAAAGGCTAAATCAGGTATGTTATATAGAATGTGAAAAGGCTAAATCAGGTATGTTATATAGAATATGAAAAGGCTAGATCAGGTATGTTATATAGAATATGAAAAGGCGAGATCATGTATGTTATATATAATATGAAAAGGCTAAATCAGGTATGTTATATAGAATATGAGTAGGCTAAATCAGGTATGTTATATATAATATGAAAAGTCTAAATCAGGTTTGGTATATATTATATTAAAACGCTCAATCAGGTATGTTATATAGAATATGAAAAGTCTAAATCAGGTATGTTGATTATATAGAATATGAAAAGTCTAAATCAGGTATGTTATATAGAATATGAAATGGCAAAATCAGGTATGTTATATAGAATATGACTAGGCTAAATCAGGTATGTTATATATAATATGAAAATGCTAAATCAGGTATGTTATATTTAATATGAAAAGGTTTATCAGGTATGTTATATAGAATATGAATAGGTTAAATCAGATATGTTATATAACATATGAACAGGCTAAATATAGTTTGTTATATAAAAATGCTCAATCAGGTATGTTATATAGAACATGTAGAATATGAAAAGGGCTAAAATAGAGAAAACAAGAATTCATAAAGAAAGCCCAAAATGACAAAATTGAAAATGTTGCAGGCTTGGTTAGATTGAGCCTGTTAATGGACGGTACTGGTAAGTGCAAACTACCATCCACGCCTCCTAGCACTGGCTTAAGCAGAATTCAACATTTAAACATAAAATGATAAAAGTTTGCATTTAGAAACATCCGTAGATATGTTCTTATGGCGGTTATCAATGCGACACTTCCGGGCCATTGCATGAAAAGCCGTGTACTGGTCCCCAAATATTAGAAAGCGTGTGCCTGAAGTTTGTTATATTAAATATGAAAAGGCTAAACCAGGTATGTTGTAAAGAACTTGAAAAGGCTAAATCAGGTATGTTATAAGGCTAAATCAGGAATGTTACATAGAATATGAAAAAGCTTAATCAGGAATGTTACATATGATGTTATATTTTATATGAAAAGGGCTAAATCAGATATGTTATATAATATATGAAAAGACTAAATTAGGTATTTTATGCAGGATATGTAAAGGCTTAATCAGGTATGTTATATACTGCAGTCTGCACACCTGGATGCCATAGGCGGAAAAAAATCCAATTTAGGCCTGCAAAAATCCAAAGCAAAAATGTTAACCCGAAGTATGATCTAATTTGGAATGTGTCTTCATACAAAATGAGTTTCAGTTTCAATTCTTTTTAAATTATTGAGACTGGGAGATAAACTTTGTGGTTGTGTTACTTAGGGTTATGCATTCATAGAGTGCAATGCTTCTTTTGTTGATATTTGTTTTCATATTTTAAACAAAGTAGAAAGCAGTAGATTGACAAGTAAAGTTAAGTATATTTAAACAGAAAAAGAGAATTTTATTTAAAAACTGGCTGACTGATATTCCATGCTTGTGTGCCTTAATTAAACTGTTGTCTTTATTTTGCACAATAAGTGTTTTGGGCCTGTGATAATCTGTCCATGCAGGTCCATACTAATTTTCAGTATCATTAACTCATTGATTTGTCCTTAACAATTGGATTTCATATAATCATTTTAATTACAGAATGGCGAGAAAAGCTGATAGAACAGTATCAAAAAACCCTGCTGCAAGTTCCTACAACACCTTTACAACCAAAAAGTGAAAAATGTAGCTTTAATGAGATTTATATTAGGCCCAAAATAACGAGGGAAATAAAAGGAGAAAAGGGGGAGACAAAGGAGGTGGAGGTTGAAACAATGTCTGAAATCTTCACAAAGAACGGAGTCCCCCAAAAATCTGTATATGTTCTAGGAGATGCAGGGTCAGGAAAAACTAGCTTTTGTAAATATCTGGTTAATTGTTGGTGTTTGGCACACAGTGAGGAACATGAAGCTGACAATGAAAACAAAGATGGCACCGGTGAACCTGACTGTGACGGTGAAAAACATGGGGCTGGCAATGAAAATGAAGATGGCAATTGTAAACCTGAAGGTTACAGTGATAAACATGGAGGTGACAGTGAAAAACATGAAGCTGGCAGTGAGGAACATGGAGGTGATAATGAAGAACATGAAAAAAAGGGAAGTGACATTGTAAATGAAGAGGTAAAGGGGACACATAGTGGAGACATTGGAAACGAAGAGGGCAGTAAGACACATGAAGTTGTTATTGAGAAACGAGGAGAAAAACATTTGGGTGGCATTAAGAAAAATGGAAGTGACAGTGATGACATTCAGGATAACAGTGATGGCTTAATACACTCCGAATCTCACAATGATGACTCTGATGAGATCTTAACCGGCTTTAAATTTAACATTTATGACTCTGAATATGATAGCAAAAGTTATGAACTGAAATTCAATGGTGTAAAAGAGATGAAGAAATTTGATTTTGTATTTTACATCCCTCTTAGACAGTTTAATCAAAACATTGGCATTGATGAAATGCTTCTAAAACGTTATCAAATGAAAATGTTGAACACACTTCTTGAAGAGGAATCTTCTAGAGTTATGATTTTGCTTGATGGCTTAGATGAATGGTCCTCTGAAAATGTCCCAGAACATAGTATCTTTAAGGAGTACACAATAGTAACTACTTCTCGGCCATGGAAATTTCATACATTAAGATCAAGTGATGTTGAGATTGAACAGTCGCTAAATCTGAAAGGGTTTGATTTTAGATGTGAATGGGAAATGGTAAGTAGGACAGTCTCACAATTAAATGTAAATAGAAATGCTAATAAACAAGCCAGAGATTGTAGGGAAAAGCTGAATCAGAAGTCTCTTGAAAGTTTAAAACAGGTACCAATTATGCTACAACAACTGATATGTCTATGGTTTGATGGTAAACTCGATAAAACCTCAAGATGTGCTATCTACACCGGTATGTTAGAGTTATTCTTCACCTGGAATGACATGAAAACTACAGGAACAAGTACTAGATTCATGAAGGGTACCCAGAAAGTAAACCTCCCTCAATATTTAGCAGATAAAACCAAATTAAGATTAAACAGGCATTTTATTTATGAAATATCACGGTTGGCTTATGAGACACTATTTAATTGTCCGAAGGATAAATCCTTGACATTTGACATTTGTATGTTTGATGAACTTGAAATATCAGATGAAGTAAGAGAAAATTGCTTGAAACTTGGAATAATGACAGAAGATGATTGTCCAAGTTTATCTGTATCAGAAGCATCAAGCTCATTGTTGTCTTTTATTCACAAATCAATGCAAGAATTTCTGGCTGCAGTGAATATTTGTATCAATTTCAATGCAAAAATGTGTTCATCAGATAGTGTAGGAAATTTTGAATTGGCCAAGAAGTTTATAAATGACGTTTTTCAGAACTGTTCAACAGTAAATGACATATTAGAGCAATCAAATGTTATCATTATGCTTTGTGGTTTAGAACCTAAATTAGCAACATGTGTTTCAAAATACATATATGATACTGTGTCAGAAGACTCTCGTGTTCAGGAATACAGGAGAACAATAAGTAGTAATATTTATTTGGATCATAGTTGTATTACAGATATTCAAAAGCTAATGTTTGAGTCAATGAAAGAATTCAATGAAACATGTAGTATAGAAAATAATCCTGTATTTTATATAGGAGATTTGGTCATTGGTAGACGGGGTCAGTATTGTGATATTGTTTGTTCAAGCATTTATCAGCATCAAATTGTTCTTGACTCTGTTCTGTCTATTAATGTATATGACATCAACAAAAAAAATGTTAAATTTACAAAATATTTATCAATGTTTCATCATCTTGAAAAAATTGAAATATCATATGAATCTGAATTTCTAAGGTTATCAAGTACACAAAGTGATAGTACACAGAGGGATGAACAGAGGATTAATGAGATTAACAATTGTGTTTCTGAGACAATTAAAGTAAATACTTCAACATTAAAGTCTCTGTCTCTTGATGTCTCTAACACTGACAAGTATTACCCAGTGTGTAAAACAGTTGTTAGTAACCTACCTAGTATGATCAATCTTGTAGCAATAAGTATGAGTTATATAACAATGAGTCATGATGATACTACTACATTTTGTAAAAATTTCTTGAGAGAAAAGTCACTTGAACAAATACATATTGGGTTATTTTAAATGTTGAATGAGAAACCAGCATGATGTAAATTTATCCCCAAAACATCAACAAACTTAGTCCTTGAGTTGTATGATTATGTAAGTGTGATAGATGCTGATACTACAAACCCTTTGAAAATTTTTAACAATCTTTATAATTTGAAAGATAGTAATTATGAGAAAATATTTGCATATTATTAAAAATCTAACAATTAAAAGAAATTAAATTGGTGGAGATTTGTTACAATTATTATAAATCTAATTATTCATAACCAACATAAAAGGACTAGTCCCAGTATTAACCCATTGTTTTACAACAATCTACAGTGGTTGAGTATACAGTATTGTAGGATAACGTGACAATATAATTCAGTTATTTTAAAATGATGAAGGAGTTTTAAAATACAAATTCAGCTTTTCAAAGTCATAATGAGTTTTGAAACATGGCAGAAGTTTGTTGATAGTCTTCCTCATATACCTCATACTGTAGGTGTGAGTGTAATGAGATGTAATATAACAGGAGATGGTGAGGAGTTAAATGATGATTGTTTACATTGACATCACAAGGATTTAGAGGAGGGAAGGGAAATGATGTTGTACAGTATGTAAAAGATCATCAGAATCAGTTATTCCATGTTGAATATGATGATGATGATTGTTTTGCATTTTCAACAAAAAAGTGATATAGGATACATGTAGTTAATATTTTGGTTTAAAGTAATTATTGCATATTCAAAGACATAAATTTAAATATTATTTTTTTCATTTTCAGTACAAAAAATGATTTGGAATTAAAAAATTTAGAGGATACATACCTTTAAATTTTCAACAGAAAAGGGATTAAGTATCCATGTAGTTATGTAGTATTTTAACTTAATGTTTTTTGTTGTTTTTGTTTTTTTTGTTTTTTTTGCCCAAAAAAAATGGGTTTTAATTTTTAACATAAATTTATATAGGATACTTAACAGTGTTTAAACTAAATTTCATGTTAAAAGACACGATAAATTTGTTTTTTATTTTCATCAAAAAAGTGATACTAATGACAAGTACTTTTCTTATTGTTGTAAAGCAAGAGGATAAATATAATACATTATGATAACAATCATCAAAACAGTTAAAGCAAGAGGATAAATATAATACATTATGATAACAATCATCAAAACAGTTAAAGCAAGAGGATAAATATAATACATTATGATAACAATCATCAAAACAGTTAAAGCAAGAGGATAAATATAATACATTATGATAACAATCATCAAAACAGTTAAAGCAAGAGGATAAATATAATACATTATGATAACAATCATCAAAACAGTTAAAGCAAGAGGATAAATATAATACATTATGATAACAATCATCAAAACAGTTAAAGCAAGAGGATAAATATAATACATTATGATGAAAAATCATCAAAACAGTTTAAAGCAAGAGGATAAATATAATACATTATGATAACAATCATCAAAACAGTTTAAAGCAAAGAGGATAATATATAATACATTATGATAACAATCATCAAAAACAGTTAAAGCAAGAGGATAAATATAATACTTATGATAACATTCATCAAAAACAGTTAAAGCAAGAGGATAAATATAAACATTATGATAACAATCATCAAAACAGTTAAAGCAAGAGGATAAAATATAATACATTATGATAACAATCATCAAAACAGTTAAAAGCAAGAGGATAAAATATAATACATTATGATAAACAATCATCAAAACAGTTAAAGCAAGAGGATAAATATAATACATTTTATGATAACAATCATCTAAAACAGTTAAAAGCAAGAGGATAAATATATATACATTATGATAACAATCATCAAAACAGTTAAACAAGAGGATAAATATAATACATTATGATAACAATCATCAAAACAGTTAAAGCAAGAGGATAAATATAATACATTATGATAACAATCATCAAAACAGTTACTAGTAAATTAAATTTTGATCTCTGGTCACACAATGCAATATTAAATTTTACAAATATTGAAATTGAAGAAAAGTAATATTCAAATTGTGTTGATAAATAAATAAATAAATAAAAATGCAGTGAAATATATTAGATAATATTGATCTTGATAAGGGTAAAGGTTATTTGTGGTAAAGATCATTGATAGTTTTTTGAAAACAATAAGAGATTTGAAAAAAGTAATGTTCTAATTATGAATACATAAATAGATTATGTAAATAAACAATTAAATAAATTAATGAATAAGTAAAATTTAATGTAAATACATACCACAAATGTTTTAATTGTAAAAGGTAAGAAGAAGTAAAAAAATTAAATAAACATTCAAATACCAGTTATATTGATATGATAGGATAAAAGGGAATGGGTAATGTTAACTACCGGTTATATGATAAATATGTCAAGGAAAATGGTATATATCAATACCAGTTATATGATAAATAGGACAAGGAATGGTATAAACAAAATAAATATGTTATAATAGGACAAAGGAATGGTACAAATATATAAAGTGAGTAGGATAAGGGGGAAAAAAAATTGGGCATATGGGTAAATACTTTATAATGATAAAAAAAAAAAAAAATATGGTCAAAGAGAATGGTATATTCATCCAATACCAGTTATTAAGATATAAAAGAAAAATGAAGGTAAAATGAATACCAGTTATATTTAATTTTAAGAAAAGGGAAAGTTTATTTTAAAAAACCCGTTTACAAAAATTTTTGAAAAATTTAATTAAATTAAAATTAATACCAAATTTTTAAAGATATTTCAAGAAGTTAATGGAAAAAATCCCAATTAATTTCTAGTTCTATAAAGAGTATAGGGGAAAAGGAAAAGATTTTACATAAAATTTTTATTAAAAAACCCGTTTTTTTAAAATAAAAGGGAAAAAAGGGAAAGGTATATATAAATCCATTTTATGATTTTTTAGGGCAATGGAAATTTTTAAAAATAAATACCCGTTTATGATTTTATAGGGCAATGGAATGGTATATTAAAAACCCGTTAAAATGAAAATAAAGGACAAATGATTGGGAAAAATGTAAATACCCGTTTTTATTTAAATTTAAGTACAATGGAAAGGGATAATAAAAACCCTTTTTATGATTTTAGGGCAAAGAATGGTATAATAAATACCCTTATATGATTCATGGGGCTGGGAAAGGTATATTAAAAAAAAAGTTTTTTATGAAATTTATGGGACAATGGAAAAGGGATATATTAAAACCCGTTTACAACACAAAGGACAAGGGAAAGGTATTTAAAAAAACCCAAAATGATATGAAAGGGCAAATGTTGGGGGGGAAAGTATAAAACAAATTATTATATGATTTTATAAAGGGAAAAGGGGAATTTGTATAAAACAAAAACCCTTATATTTTTATATTTGGACAAGGAAAAGGTTTTTAAAAAAAAAAACATAAAATATCAATATTTGGGCGGGAAAATTGTATATATTATTTCCAGTTATTGAAAATAAAAGGTTATTTAAAAAGGGCCCTTTTCTGTTATATTTTAGAGATTCCTTCTTGGATTGTTTTATATTGTAAAGATTGTAAAAAAGTGAGAAATGTTATAATTATGCAAAGCGATTTATGTGTACAGATTAATACAGTTAGTAATTTTCAAAATTGTATAGTTAAAGGACTCCACTGAGGATTTTATTATATTAATTGTTTGACATGATAGGATGTCTAATGAGAGTAATGTTGTTGAGGTGTCATACTATTTGATGAAGATTTATTACTTTTCATGTAAAAACATTATATGCAAAATTTTAGATTATTTGCTCACTTTGTTTTTCCAAAATACTAGTAATCATTTTAGCTCGGCTATTCAATGAATAGCTAATGCTATAATAGTACTTACCGCATTGGTGTCAAACTTAGGATACTTTTATTTCCATTTTTGAAGTTAGATCATTCTGCATTATCCATCACTGTGGATAGTCAAGCACACTGTCCTGTCAACAGTGTTTAAATGTTTATAGCTAAAGTCCGTCTGAAAATTACCACTTCATTAATATTGATTTTCCAATTTTATTCCGAGTATATTTCTTTAGTATCATTTTTTTCCCCTATTGAATACCCCGAAAAATCTGTTTTTGGATTTTATATTTTTATTCTTTTTTGTTTGGCTTTGGACCTCAGTGGAGCTTCCTTTAAGTGAACTATATGTTGTTTATGTTTAGAATGATAATTTTAAACACTAGGAAAGTATAGATATACCTTTCTTGTAAAATTTTTTATGTACTAGTATATACTGTTACTACATAGACAGTATAACATAATTGTAAATTAAAAACAAGTTATACACCATAGATAAAATATGATTTCATGATGCTTTATACATATCCTCAATAGAAATGTACAATTGAGGTAAAATATACATGGCTGTCAGGTGTTAGTGCTTATTGACTCTTCATCTGGCTTTATTGCCTCTCGTTTACACCTCAGGGATATATACCAGCTCTCAGTTGCCCCTCAAGGGTATATACAAGTTGTCGGGGTCCCTTCGAGATATATACCAGTTTCCAGCTCCCCTTTGGTAATATATACCAGTTTCTAGCTCCCCTTTGGTAATATATACCAGTTTTAAGCAGCCATATTTGGATATATTTGTTTCATGCTTTCCAGTGTTTTATTGTAATATATCAGATGATTATATTCTGATAAACCACTAGTGAAATTTATAAAATATAATTTTCACTGTAGCCGAACTATATCTGAATGCGGATGAAAAGAAAATCATAACTAAATGGAATAAAAAGCAGAAATAAATCCCCTAATGCGTAAATTTTGCTTCTTTCAGAAAAGAAAGTCGATGTCACCATATATCATGTTAAAGATGTAACAAAGTTAGAGAAATTTAACAGAACTATATTTCAAAATTGATCATGTGACGTCATGATGTCATGACGTCAAAAAGGAGAATGCGCGACGTTACGCGGCAATATCAGTAAAAAATACTTAAAATCACATGAAAAGCATGAAATAAAAAGAAAATTTATTTGTTTAACATATAAGATTGAAATATATTTCATTCGTGAACACCAGCTACGCCACTCGTGAAAATATTGCATCTGGTATTCACTCAGTGAAATTATATTTCAATCTTACATGCAAAACAAACAAATATCCTCTATATATATACCAGTTATCTGCCCCTTGGGGGATATTTTAAACCGTTTAAATTTTGGGTTTTAAAACTTCAGGCTGCCCCTCGGGGAATTTCTATAAAAGTTGTGGGGGGCCCTTTTGGAACCATTTTTACCCAATTTTTTTCCCACCCGTTTTTTGGGTTCCCGTTAGGGGTAGATACCCTTGTGGCCCCCCTTTTGGTTTATTTTTAATTTAAAAAGTGTTGAACCCAAAACCTTTTTGGGGAATCATTTTTAACCAAAAATTTTTTTTTTCCACCCCTGTTTAAAGTTAATTTTTGGGGGGGAAAATTTTATTTATACCGGTTTGAGGTTTCCAGGTTCCCCCTTAGGGATTTTTAATTTTAAAGTTGTTTTTAACCCAACCCCCCATTTTTTGGGGAAAAATTAATATATTTTTAACAAGTTGTTGGCGCTACTTTTTGGGGGTTAAAATTTTACCAATTATCAGGGGTACATTTTTTGGGGATATTTTTTCAAAAATTTTGTTACATCATGGTAATATATACTACTTTTCGTGATCCAATATCCTCTTTCACCATGGCAGCCATATATTATAAACTTAATTATTATCATATGTTTATATAATATTGTCCTGACGATTAAAGTATTTAGATGTTTTTAGAACATTCATAACAAACGTCTAGATTTACTTAGCTGATTACAAATTTTAGTAAATATGTTTATACTTATACATATGTATTCCTTATCAATTAATTAAACTTTTTGTCACAATTATTGTACCATGTAAACATAGTTACACATATTTGTAACATAAATATTGATTAAATATACAAAGTACATTATTCTTTATTGTAGGAGAATACACATGCTTGTTTTTTTTCTTTTTTAAATGATATTATTTTATTTCACAAAAAGAAATATTTTGTGTCATGTCACCATGCCTACATTCTAAACTGTTTTTATATTTTATATTACATGTTTGATTTAAAGGCCCATTAAGTCTTAAAAAATGCAACCATTTTAGTTTTCAAAAGCTTTCTTCTTTTTGTCCAAAACGCTTCTCATTGGTCATATATCTGAGCCATTTTTAGTTCCCTTTGCATTTTAGCAACTACAGTACAGTTATGACGAATAAGTATTTTATATTGATGTGAAATAACCATTTTCATTTTGCTACACTAATCATATTTTCTTTTCAAACTCATTTTTTTGTCAGGTGATAAGAATTTCACATTTTGTAAATCTATTATTACAACATTATAAAACAAATATTTGCCTTTTTCACAAAAATAAAAATCTATTCATTTCTGAGGCGTAATGTGCGTGTATATGTAAGAGTAAATTCCATCTAGCATATAAGTTTTATAATATGCATGAGGGTGGTTATTTATTATTTACTTGGAATGTTGAAATGTGTTTTGTTATTTCATGTTTAAGACAGATTATGTTATATCTTAAGAATACATTCATCAAACATGTTTTGATTTACTTGGAATAATAGACTGAATAAAGTAAATTTGTTTAACCTATAATTACATGTACATGATGACAAATCTAGCATTGTCCATAGATAATGGCTTAAACAAAGTTTATAAGTTAGAGATATGTTCACCTGGAATATTTATGTATGTCATTTTAAGTGTTTCAATTTACAACAGTATTTTCAGTATATGTTATCATCTTAGCATTAATAAAAATAACTTGTCTTTTGAAATTTAAACACTCCCGAATTGGATATCCTATTTTTACTCTACATGTAACTTTTTAATTTAAAAATTTTGTGGTAAAAACCCCGGAAAAATTTTGAAGTTTTAAATTTTTGGATTAAAAATTTTATTTTTTAAAAAGCCCAAAAATTAAATTAAAATTTTTTAATGAAAAACTTTTGGGAAAAAAAACATATTAAAAAGGGGTTTTATTCTTAAAAGCCAAAAATCGTTTCAGTCATTGGTTGACTTAAAATTTTTTTAAAAAAATTTCCCAAAAAAATTAGTATTTTTTTATTTTAAAAAGTTTTAAAATTTTACTTTTATTTAAAAAAAAATGAAAAAAAAATTAAAAAGGTATCGGGAAAAGGGTTTAATAGGGCACAAAAAGTATGGGGCCCTAAAAAATTTTTTTATTTAAAAATTTCCGGGAAAAGATTTTTTTTCAAAAAATGGGTAAATTATATTATATCAGTATAGAGAAATGTTAACATTATAATAACCTTTAGATCTTCTAACAGAAACTTTAAAGGGAAAATTGTTTTTTTTTTTTTCTACTGGTTATGTTATTTATGTAATACAATGTACTTTTATATTAGTAAAATGTATGTGTTTGCTTGTTTTGATAGCATGAGTGTGTGACTGTTCATAATAAAACTTGTACAGGATTGATCTGTTTATTAAATATTTGTTTTCCCCACTCTTACAGAACTAAATTATGGCATAAAATTTGTTCAATTTTATTCTCATTAATAAAGACACATCTCTTAGTACATTATAGCGCCAAGCATAACTCTATGTACAATATATGCACAGTACTAAGAATGAGGCCCTGTCTCGTAAAATAACGTGTGGGACAAAACGCAATAATTAGGAATGGAACTGCAATTGGAACAATTTCCGTATAAATAGGCATCAACCCGTCTGCAAAAACATAGAAATTTTTGATTATCCAAAATGTTTCCAAAAAATAATTTTTTAGTTTTTAAATGGAAAGAAAATACAAAATTTTTTCAATTTGAAAATTTAAGTTGTTCCCGCACCCGGGGTAGATTCCCCGTATCTCCTTATTGTTTTAAAATAAAAGCTGTATGTTTTTTATTTTTTAATCCGGGTCGTTATATGCTAAATAGAGGGAAAACAGAAAACCTAGGTAACCCCCAAGTCCCAAAATTTTAACCGGTTTTTTTTTGTTTTTGATAAGGGGATTGGGTAAAACCCCCAAAAAACTGGGAAAAAAACTGGACAAGTGTGACCCCCCGTAAACATTTAAAAACCAAAAAATTAAAAAGAAAAATTGAGACCCACGGTTTTGATTGAGGTTGTATATGAGAGATAATGCAAAAGTGCAACATCCCTCATGCCCCATAGCTTCAGCTTAAGTGATACTTCATTTTCAAGTGTACGAATCAATGATCTCGAAGGACAATAAAATAAGCAACACTGAAATGGTACTGGGAACATTTTACAGTTACTACATAGAACTTGACACCTGCTGTTGTGAAGTATTAAAGTGTGATCTTTTGGAAGCATTTATCATAACACATTTGAAATAATAAAAAAATTCTACTTCCCTAACGCCTCCTAGCACTTGCTTGAGCGGTACTAAATATGCAACACTTTAAATTGGTGGAAATCACGTTATATCAAGTTGGAATCATGTTATATCATCACTTTATATGTGGATAAACATGTACCGCCATAGCCCAGTCAAAGATTGGGTTATGGTAGGTCCACTTTAATTTAAAAGGTAAATGTGTTTATGACATGATGTGACAGAAATACCTTGTCTCATTTATAATTATTTTAAAAACAAAAGAAAAATCCCTTGTCATATATATAGAATTATAATATTATTTAAAGAAACATTGAAATAGAGCATATATATACATTGTGCAATTGAATGAAGATTTAAAACGATAAAAAGAAGAACTTATGCAATTATAGGGAGACTAATACTGTAATAATATATCAATAAACTTGTCAAGAGTGAATTCCCTTTTTGTCATAATGAAGGGAGGGTTTTAAATAATAGACCAAATTATAAATTGTATATTCTGTGTGTACACATAATTCATAATTTCAAAATCATCTTTTTATATTAATTTGAGAGAAACTAATCATACAGTTTTTTGATCTTCTCTACAATTTAAACATAATTAACACATAAATCAGATATTCTATACGGATTCAATATAGAGGACTAATATTTTGAACATTGGGCGACTAAAAAACAAGTTTTTTCGTTTTTCTTACAATTGACATTTATCCGTCAGATCACATAACTTGATGCTACATTTAAGAATGTTACATTCATTAAAATGATACCTTCGGCGCATTCATTGTTTAAACTTCATAAATGTATATTTTTTATAACTTAAAATAATTGCGCATTTAAAGACAACATGCAAACATTTAAAGACACTGTGGCGGATTTTTCTGTCGCCTAGAGATGCGTCATAAATAAGAGAGAATATATGATTTACCACTTTGTTTGTGCGATTTCCAACTAGATCAATTCAATCGGATAAAGATAAAAATCGATCTAATTTACTTTGGATAAATCTTATTTTTTATGGACAAATCAAATGGTTGTTTAGAGATAGCGCTAAAATATAATCAGCGTCTAATGAATTAAAGGGGATGTTAATAGAGATCAAATTAATGATTGTTGAGTTCCTACAAACGAATAATGCACATACACAAACACTTCCCAATCCAGTCTCAATGACAAATAAAATTCATCTTTTAAGTCGGGTGTTTTCGAAACTATGCAAATTTAGAAACATACATATAACAGTAGAATTAAATCAAAATGAACCTTTAAATGAAAATGAAAGAAATGAAAGATAAAAAAGCTGATATTGTTACATCAAATCATTGATAAGAAGAACAGATTAAACTTTTATTCAAAACAGCCATGTTAATGAGGCGGCAGTTCATTTGCGGTATAGCGAAGCAATGCACTATATCATATGACGCACTAATAAGGCCAAATGAAAACACATCGTAAAACATTATGACAACAAAAAGGCTCTTTCAAAAGGAATTAAAATGTTAAAGATGACGCTAGGTTGGTGAGAAATGTCAACAAAGACAAGATTTTTTGCTTCAAAGGGAGCTAGTTGGTAAGAGATGCTTATACAACCTGAATGCTACTTAAGGCGGTGTTAAGTGAGTGGCAGATGTTAACAAAAGCTGAATATACTGCGAAAAACGGTGATAGAAAGTTAAGAGTTGGATGAGATATGATGACAAAACTGAATATACTGTGTAAGACAGTGCACGTGCTAAGCGGGGGAAAGCAATGTTAGCTAAGAGTGAATTTATGGCTGAAGACATTGTTAGGTGGGTGAGAAATGTCGATGCTAGATAGGTAAGAGATCGGATATACTACTTATTTTGGTACTAGCGTGGGTAAGAGATGTAAACAAAACTGAATATATATTTTAAGAGGGTGCTAGGTGGGTAAAATATGTCAACTTAGACATAGCATAGGGCTTAAGGCAGTGCTTGACAGGTGAAAGGTGTTAACCAGAAAGAAACAGGTAAATAAGTCCAACAAGGATAGGCAGCGTTCACAAAACGCAGGAACTGAACATGCAGTTTACGATGAATATACCGGGAAAAAGAAATATTGAATATAATGTTTAAATGTGCTAGGTCTGTGACAGATGTTAGTAAAATTACTAATAATTATAAGGAGGGTAGTTGTTTGGTGATCAATGTCAACAAAGACTGAATGTTACTTAAGTTGGTGAAATGTTAACAAAGAGTGATTTTTCTGTTCAAGTGACATATTTTATGAAATCCAAATACTGTTCAAGACGATGTTAGGTGGGTGAGAGATGTTAACAGTGTCTAAATACTGCTTAAGTCTGTGCTAAATGGGTTAGATATGTTAAAAAGACTGCTAAGGACGGTGAATGTGGGTGCTTTACAAAGATAACCGCTAGGAGTAGCAGTAAACTTGAATTCTTAAAGATTTTTGTCTAACCATCTAAAAAAAAAGAATTGTCTTTAAGCCATTATCTACAAACATTTCTATCACTGGATAAAATCTATTAAATTTTATGTAAAAAAAAACTCAACATCCTTTTTATGCAAATGTACTACGTGAAAACGGATATTTTAGAGGGATAAGTTGCGTATCGCACTGAATTTCTGCTTACAATTAGACTTATGTGCATGAAATTTTTTTATTTCGGATGTTATATGAAAATATGACTAGCAAAGATAATAAAAGGACTGAACGTGCTAGTTAAGGCAAGCCCGGAGAATTGTCTTTCTTAGTAATTTTCATAAGTTATTCTGAAAGCAAACATAATCAAAAGATGTGAAAAATTAAAGCGTGATTTTATTGGTCTGTACATTTTCTAATATTGTTAGGTACTCTAAAGAGATAATTAAATGGGGATACGATGTCTTATCAGCTAATTGAATACACTACCGTCACTCCAGTAAAACGAACGCCGGTGAAACAATTGACGAGTAAAATATTAAAATTATTTCTAAGCCAATAGTTTGTTCACTCAATAATAAACGAGGATGAAACTCAAATTCTGAATAAACAAAATACACGGGGCAAAATTACTTATAAGTAGTTTTAACTTTTATATAGCATCTAAAACATTAATTTTATTTCATAAAAAATACAATACAATGTCTCTTTATTTAGTAAAGGTTAAATATTATGTAGCAACAAAACAACTGTTATGTTCATATAAGTTTTATGGAACGAGGTCAGGGAATTATTTTAAGCGAATTGTGGTGCGGAAAGTAAAGATTTTCCTAGATGAGTAACTGTTTTCTAACTAAAAATCAAGAATTTTACAAAACATTCTTAGGTTAGAAGCTAAACTGTTTCTTGTTAAATTATAACGAAGAAGGCCGCGCTGGAAGAGCACACAAACGCTACCGGTTCATCCTTTCATTTAATTTGAAAGTGAAATAAAAAAATAACTTAGGTTCTGAAGAAAACCTACAATATATATCTCAACTATATATCCATTGTAAAATAAACTACTTTTCCTCCTTTCAGAGTGATTCGATATTCTTATCAGATTATGTGATTCAGCGTAAACCAGTATTTTTGTGTATTTATGAATCATATATTGTAAATTGTTTGTAATAATTATATAAGCGTTTTAATTTTTGTCTGTAAAAGTGCAACGTTTTTATCAAATATTTCTTTTTGTTTAATCAGTGCACAAGTAGTACAAATGTATGTACTGTAGTTATAACTCTTATGCTTTATACATTTTTTGCAACTTTATTATGAAGAAAATTTAAACCAATAGTAAAGATCCCCAAGGGTGATATAACTTTATTATTTCAAGCATAAGCGGGACCTTGAGTACCGTATAAGCACCGACCCTCCGTATGCTAGCTGGGTAGCTTCCTCACAGGTAAGAATACAAAGCTGGCGGGCTTCGAACAGAAAGCGGTAAGGTGCAAGTGCTTTTGTTTCAGCAACCGCAACCACTGTATCATGTTTCTGATTCTAAATGATAATAAAATAATTGTTGTAATGTTTTATTTTTATAATATGACCATTTTTATAAATGTCAATTATATGTATTTGCTAGACAATACATTAACCTTTTCCCTTTCGTGTTTCGACGGCTTTTTGCCCCCCCCCCCCCTTTTTGAGGCCTCAAACAGTGAAAAAATGCCCTATTTAGGCCCCAAACACTGTCTTTTGTTTGAGAAATGTTGTTAAAAAAAGTGACCATTTTTTCGGCGCCGTCCCCCATCCAAATATTACATCAGGGGGTTGCCAGAATGGGGATGTGCCCCCTTCTGTTTGGGGGGTTTGAAGGGGGGGCGGAGTCCCCCTCATCGCCAAGAAAATTTTGGACTTGTGAGAGGCTTAAAATGACCCCAGGTCGATCATAAGGTAACGTGTAACCAACGCTGAAAAGCCTTTGACTCTATCTCAATCCCTTGAGGAGTTGCAGCACTTTGAAATAAATTTTGATGGAAAAAAATCGAGACAAAAAAGTGATTTTTGGCAATTTTGAGATGTCCCCTCGTTGCCATGGTAACAGGAAATTTAAGACTGAGCATGTCGTTACAAAGGCAATGGTCCAGTCAACATTTGTGCCAAGTTTGATTAGTATTGAAACATTTTTCATAGTTTCATAGCAGTTTGAACTTGTAACAGGAGGCTTTTCAGTGAAAATGGCCATTTTTCACAATATGCTCATGGGGGAAAGGGTTAATATGTTTGTGTGTTAATAAAAATACTTAATGTGAATATTTTCTCAAAATCTCAGGTAACGTTAGTAATAAACTGTCAACTATATCATGCTAAGCAATATTTTCTTTATCTTAAAAAAAGGAATGATACGTGTAAAGTACTTCAAAACATTTGCTTAAAACCTTCTTGACTGGTTGAACTAGTGGACCGCGTAATACCTAGATAAAGAACAACAATGGATAAAATGTCATCTCCGCCTCATCAAGACAATGCTTTATTGTATTGACAGGATGAGACAGTCTTGTAAATCCGAAGTTAAGCGATATATGGGTATCATTACCATGCTGTTAACTGTTTAATGTTAAAATTCAGGCCTTTAAAAGAATTTGATTAATGAATGTGTTTTAATGATCTTTGACATTAGCTGCATTAATCTTATATGGTATTATTATGTTTCTGTTTATATCCAGTGTAATCCATGTCGTTTCATCTCCTTGTTTTATACTACATGTACAAACAACTTGACAGAGATAAATAAAAGTATGTAAAAACAACTTTATACTATATGTGCAAACAACTTAACAGAGATAAATAAAAGTAAAGTTAATTAAGGAATTGAATATTGTTTGGTTCCTTTTGATATATGAAATTACGTAATAATGTTCATATCAAGTATCTTAATTTCAAACTAGTACCTCGTTTTACCCTACAAATTCACCCGAAAAAATACGTAACAAAAAATTGACAACCACTAATATGTATATAATATTTATGGTACATACATGTTTATAGATATAGGTTATGCCGTGGTAATAAAGTTACAGTACTAAAATATAAACAGGTGGCAAATTCTTTATTGCTTGATATACAATCAATTTAGAGCTGTCATCGATATCAATAATATTGATGTTTCGTTGATATTTTCTGTCGATTAATAATCGATAAACATTTTAAAAAATTGGTCATTTTGACTTATTAGTTAAGTGTTCAGAAGTAAGGTGGCAAAAATGGTCTGGATAAAAACCATGCAATGGGCTTTATAAACAAGATGCTGAACAGAACATGTTTTCAACTGAAATCATTTAAACATATATAAAAGTGAATGACAGACAAGTTATTTTTGGTATATCGATGTATTGTTGATATTTGTCATCCGATAGTGATATATCGTTGATAAGCTTTATCTTGACTCAATGAGAGCTCTTAATCAATTATTCAATGTCTATCTGTCATCTTTGTTATGTTTAACTTCCCAGATTGGAAATTAATTTTCAGCTCGTATAATTAAATATATTCGTGAACATTACAGAATATTATCTTTTATCATGTAGGCGGTTTTTAAATGATAGTCTTAATAATTAGTTCTACTATATTTCAAGATGTAAATATTTGTCTTTATTAAATTTAGTTTAGTGAAAAATACACCAGCGTAAAACAACACCGTTTGACACACAGACAAATAGATTTATTAAATGAATTGGAATATATTCGTCTTATAGTTAGGCATAACCTGACCTTTATAATCATGAACTCAATATTTTTATTTTTTTTTTCAGTATGTTTCGATGTTTTTATAAAAAATGTGATACAATTGTGGTCTTAAATATTTATCAAATACTTAATCTTATTGTTCTACACGTACACAATGTGTACCGCCGCTAATCTAGATAGTTGTAACGTTATACAATAAATAAAGACAACATTAATAAAATTGGGAAATGTAAGAATGGGGCATATTTATTAGAAATAATCTAAAATATTTCACCTGAGAAATACGTTGTAATATAAATATTTCAGAAAACTATTAAATTTAAAATGTAACTTTGTATATTTCATGATACAACAGAAACATACCTTGACACATATATAAGTATAATATTATTAAAAGACACACCGAGAAACAATATAGTTTATGCATTTGAATAGAGCGTGTAAAGGCGACAAAAACAACTACAACTTCTGTAATTAAAGGGAAACTAATACTGTACTTATATATCAATATACTTGTCAAGGGTGATTTCCCTTTTGTAATAATTTACAATACAGTTTTCATGAATTGACCTTATGACTATGGCCTTGGCCTTACAACATTACCCAATTATTCTATAAAATGTATCATGACCTTAACCTTGTTTGAAATTAAAAAAAAAAATAGCTGGAACTAACTCTTGATTTTTCTATTTCATAATTTAAGGTATTATGATGAATTGCGATGTATTATCTATTTAGAATGGAAATATATCCATTTAACTAATTACAGCTACATGTAATTGGTTATTATGAAAATCGCTCGATCCCAAAAGTAACATTTTCTAAAATACCGTATAATATAAGATAAAGTGGGAGTTTTAAAATTTCGAAATTGTCTTTTTGATATCAATTTGAGGGAGACTAATAATACAGTTATTTGATCTTCTTTTCAAATGTAATTTACCTTTGAACATAATTAACATAAATCAGATAATAAAACAGATTCAATAAATAGAGGGAATATTTGGTGGTCATAAAACAATTTTACGTTATAATTGACATATATTAATTGATCACATAAATTGATGTTACATTTAAGAATGTTGAGTTCATTACCAAAATACTTTCTCGTAATTATTGTTAAACTTTATAATTGTTCATATTTGTTGCGCCAAAACTTATTTTAATGAGAGATAATACCAGTTATTTTTAACTACGATGTTCCGTATTTAGTTCCGTATTATAACTTTAAAGCAGACGATACAACATGCAAGCATTAAGCATTTAAATACACTGTGGGGGGTTTTCTGTCATACAGATGCGTTATATATAAGAGACAATATAATTATGATTTACCAATTTGTTTGTGCGTTTGCCAACAATATCAATTCAATCGAATAAAGATAAAAATTAACCGATTTTTGTTTCACAGCCGTACTCGTAAAAATTCATGACAAGAGATAGGCTCTTTCTAAAGGCATACAATTGTTAAAGAGCTTCTGATTGGATAATTAAAGCATTCTAGAAATCAAATACAAAATATGAAAAAAATGCTAAATAGATATATTATATGATATTTGAAAATTTCATTGCACGATACGAATAGCTCTAATCCTCGTAAATATTGGAATAAAGCTAAACTAGTAGAAAACGAATATACAAGTCAAAATGGAACCATGCTTCCCCTTAAAAATCTCAACAAAGGGTGATCCCTCGGACCCTCGGAAGCATTATTCACATGAAAATGATATGACAATTTCAGACTCGATTTCAATGAGTCTGTACATGAGAGATAATAAAAATGTTACATCTCTTAGCACCGGCTTGATGATTGTAATAACACTTTCTTTTTACCAGATATAGATAAGGAAAATTCATTAAATGAGTTTTTTAGTTCAATATCATGATTTGGTGATGTAAAACATAAAATTTCCATATTTTCCTTTAAAACTAATTCCCTTCTCGAAGATTTAGATACTAATGAACAAGTGATAACGGATACCTTCTTGATTCTTGTCGCCAATGAAGCTGGAAGGAAAATGAAAAACAGCATTGAAAGCTGATTATACTGCTGAAGACGGTGGCCATGTGGGCGAAGGATGTTACCAAATAATGATTATTCCGTTTAAGACGGTGCTAGGTTGGTGACAGATATTACCAAAAACTATATTTATTGCTTCAGACAGTGATTGGTGGGCGAGAGATGACAGCATAGACAAAATTAAGTTCCCTAGGCAATGCATTGTAAACGAAACATGATAACAAAGGCGGAATATACCGTAAAACAATGACACGTTGATGAGATATGTTACCATATACAGTATATTGATTGCTTAAGACAATGCTGTGTGGACGTATAGATAGATATTTATAAATCCTGAATACTGCTTAAAGCGGTGCTCATTGAGTAGAGTGTTAGAGTTTACCAATCATATATGAAGTTACATATGACAATATACCATTTATTCAATTTGAAAATAAGTTGTTACTGCACGTGATATGATCCCAGTATTTCATTTTTTTGTATAAAAAATAAAGCTACATGTGTTACTTTGATCCGGGTGTATTATTACAAAACTTGAGAAAACAAAATCTCTAGAGGCTCATTAATATGCCTGTTTTATTTCTGTTTATGATTCGATCAAAGAAATTCTGGTAAAATGATCTCGGCGAAGTGTGATCCCTCGAAAGTATTAATCACAACCTAGTAACATGGAAATTGCAGATACGGTTTGATTGAGTCTGAATATGAGGGATAATGAAACAGTGCAACATCCCTTACGCCCTATAGCACCGCCTTAAGCGGTACTTAATTTTCAACACTTTAAAGTGGTGGAGTCAATAATCTCAAAGGACAAAAAAACAACACTGAAACAGGGGCAATATTTACAGCTGCTACACAGAACTTGACACCTGCTGCTGTGAAGTATTAAAATCTGCACAAAGTGTGATCTCTCGCAACACATTTGAAATAATGAAACAGTTCTAAATCCCTCACACCTCCTAGAACCGGCTTGAAAGGTACTCAATATGAAACACTTTAAATTGTTGGAATCAAGTTATACCAAGTTGGAATCAAGTTATACAAAGTTGGAATCAAGTTATATCATCATCATTATATCATCACTATATATATGTCTTGGATATACATGTACCCCCTATTGCCCACTTAAAAATTGGGTTATGGTAGGTCCATTAAAATTTAGGTAACTGTGTTTATTTTATAATTTGACAAGAAATATATTTTCATATAATATAATATATATGTAAGGTAACGTTCTACTTTAAATACAGCAAATTAAACATATTAATAGAGAAATAAAAGAAAATGTTGGTAGACTTTACATCATCTTATATTGTGACTCTTTCTGATTACTGATTATTTATTTAATAGTTGCGCATTTTTCTTAAATATGATACAAAGCTCTGTTTTGTTAATAAGTTTTATAAATATTTTGTGTTTAGCATAGAAATAAAGCATGGCTATAGTGATCTTTTGACAAAACAAATTATCAATTGTCATTAAGTCTTATATCTTTCTTGAAATCATTTCGTTGAAATCGGCATGACACACTAAAACATTTCTTTAATCTACCAGACATCAAATTCTAATGATACTGATTACATTGCTTTAGACACTGACAAATGGGCGAGAAATAATAACGTAGGCTGTATTTATTGCTTCAAACGATGCTAGGTTGGTAAGAGATGATAATATATAGATAGATGATCATATAGACGGACTTTATTGCTTCAGGCGATGTTAGGTTGGTAAGAGATGAAAATATATAAAGAGATTATAATATAGACCTACTTTATTGCTTCAAACGATGTTATGTTGGTAAGAGATAATAATATATATTGAGATGAAAATATAGACATACTTTATTGATTCAACTGATGCAAGGTTGATAAGAGATGATAAACTGACATACACTGATAGTGTTAGGTGGGCGAGAGATGATTACAGAGACTGACTTTATTGTTTCAGACGATGTTAGGTTGGTATGATATGATAATTATTACAGACTGACTTTATTGTTTCAGACAATGTTAGGTTGGTAAGAGATGATAATTATTATAGACTGACTTTATTGTTTCAGACGATGTTACATTGGTAAGAGATGATAATTATTACAGACTGACTTTATTGTTTCAGACAATGTTAGGTTGGTAAGAGATGATAATTATTATAGACTGACTTTATTGTTTCAGACAATGTTAGGTTGGTAAGAGATGATAATTATTACAGACTGACTTTATTGCTTCAGGCGATGTTAGGTTGGTAAGAGATGATAATTATTATAGACTGACTTTATTGTTTCAGACGATGTTAGGTTGGTAAGAGATGATAATTATTATAGACTGACTTTATTGTTTCAGACGATGTTAGGTTGGTAAGAGATGATAATTATTATAGACTGACTTTATTGTTTCAGACGATGTTAGGTTGGTAAGAGATGATAATTATTATAGACTGACTCTATTGTTTCAGACGATGTAAGGTAAGTAAGAGATGATAACAAAGACTGACTTTATTGTTTCAGACGATATTAGGTGGGCGATACATGATAACATAGACAGTTTTATTTTCTTGTTACTGATGAAGTTAATTGTGAGGGAGAGCAAATAACGTAGACTTCTTGCTTCAGACGATGTCAAGTAAAATGATAAGGCGAAATGAATATTGTTTATATTTTCTTAACTTTGTCATTTTATATAGAAATTATTCATACTTTAACAAAATATATGACTTGACTCACGTACTAAAAAGGAAATTTCTTTTATATCATTCTTGAAACCTTTTTCTGTTTGTTTTTTAGAAAAAGTAAAACATGCAGAACGTTGCCCCCGCCCGGCTGTGGCTCTTGCTTTGACCTTTCACATCACATGTACATTATCTATAAAAAATAGTTTTAAAGGATAATTGATGACTGAGTTATGAGAAGGGTGAAAAATCATAAGAACACAAATATGTAATCAATAAAACTCGATCATCTATGTCTTCTATACTAAATACACTCAAATTATGCGCATACATTAGCATATACTTGCACTAATGTATATAATAAATATTATAGGGACCTAGTTGCACTAATATGAAGAAAAAATGTGTCTACTGTTTGTTCGCCATCACGGTTTCTTTTACCTTTTCAATATCTGAATAATGATTTTAAGTTTAAGAAGTGTATCATAATAGAAAATAAACCAATGTCAAGTTCTTCAAATAGTGATTTAACGAATTGTTTGCAACTTTAGAATAATAAGGTATTAAATCATTTTGGAAGAATGTTTATCTTGATAGATTGTCCGACTATATATAATACAAGAAAAGAATAACATATGTTTACTGAAATGAAACGGAGTTTCGACAATAGTTATATTATATAGAACACAAAAAGGGGACACCAGATACTCTTTCTTCACACACCTTCTCTATTGTTTATAATAAGGTTAATGCTTTTTCAGATAGACTTCTTATTATGTATTCAAGAAATCAAATTCAATGTGGGGTTATTTCGCTTGACTTGCGCATATTTTTCGTCTATCAACTAGGTGTAGTAATTTTAATTTCAAGTGACAACGCATAACATAAATCAAAGGAACGTCATTTGTTTGACAAAGCAGAATTAACTCATTCATTGAAAAAGAACGTTGGTTGTGGCGCTTACAATGAGACCCCGACCTTTATTTATCAAAGGTTGCAACACGTTATTTGTAGTTGTTGACTTTGTTTTCAATTTAGAACCTTTAAATTATTATATATTATGTTACAGATAATAATCTTTATAGATTTAACTACTGTTTTAAAGCCTTCATCGATATTTCCTTTTAAGAATTTGTTATTATTTAGAGTAATATGTGTCTGTAATAACAATATGTTCATATAGAACATCCTAGTGAAATACGACGACTTATATCACACAAAATAACTATAAATATATGTTTTACTTCAATGAATTAATCAGAAGTATTCACTTAACATGACCTCTATAATTATGATATCATTATTAATATTTGAGATTATTTAATTACAATAGGAGTTGATAAATTATCTAATTTAACTGAGTTACATAATGAATCATTTAAATGTTTTATCCAACACATAATTCTGTTTCGGCAATTTATATCAAATTTGAGTGACCTGATGAAGAAAAAATGCACCATTCGAGATGAAATTCACAAAAAAGCAGGAGACCAATACGCTTCGTGATTAAAACAAAAAAAAATGTACGATTAACCGTGCATTATTACACAGTCATGCACGGACAAAATTATATATTTACATTATTAAATGCATATAAAAACAGAATTGATTAATAATTTAAAATTTGAAGCACGATGCAAAATGGGTTTGCAATTATACAAAATAATTCTAACTAGAAATAAATTCAAATATATTGATTATAGAAAACTACTGCTCGTCTTATAATAGGGGAAAATGTTGCTCGCCTTATAATTAAAAATGTAGGGTGCTGGTTATCGAAATATTCTTAACTTTTGAAATAAAACATGTTAACATCATAAACATAGAAAAGAAAAAAATGGAACATTATAAACATACGAATAAAATCATTACTTATTGTTAAATATGAAGTGCAGTCTTATCGATATTTACACTGTTTGATGGATAATAAAAGGAGAATAAAAGAAAAGAAAAACAATACAAAATATGTATTGCATAAATTGTTTTAAATATAGTTATTTCCTATCTTGTATTTTTTTTTAAATTCTCATTTCCAGCAACATACCACAGAACTTCTGTTGTGTTATTATCATAAACAGTGCAAGTCCAATTGCGTTTTATTTAATTACATGTAAGTTATTTTTATGTGTTTGGTAAGAGATCATCTGATTAAATACTGTGAAATGCCTTGAATTGAATGTTTTAATTACATATGTAAGTTAATTTTAAAAATGTTTTGTAAAAAGATCCCCTAAAGATTTAGATACTGTGAAATTGCCTTTTAAAATTAATGTTTTTTAAAATAAATTTAAATTAAAAATGTTTTTTGAAAAAGTTCAAAAAGATTAAAGGTTTTGGGAATGCTGTGAATTTAAAAAAAAATTTTTTAATTATAAAAAATTTAGTTAAAAATTAAAAAATGTGTTTTAAAGGTAAGAGATCATTGAAAGATAATGGGGGAAATTGCCTTGAAAATTTAAAGTTTTTAATTACATAAAAGTTTGTTAAATTAAAAAATGTGTTTTTTAAAAAGAAACATAAATTTTTTAGAACGGTAAAAAAAACCCGTGAATTGGGAATTTTTAATTTTCATAATTGTAAAAAATTTATTAATAATGTTTTGGGGAAAAAATAAAAAATGAAATTTAAAATTTAAATGGGGAAATGCCCAATTTAATGTTTTAATTACATATGTAAGTTAATTATATGTGTTTGGTAAGAGATCATATGATTAGATACTGTGAAATGCCTTGAATTGAATGTTTTAATTACATATGTAAGTTAATTATATGTGTTTTGAAAGAGATCATATGATTAGATACTGTGAAATGCCTTGAATTGAATGTTTTAATTACATATGTAAGTTTATTATATGTGTTTGGTAAGCGATCGTCTGATTAGATAATGTGAAATGCTGTGAATTGAATTATCATAAATTCTTTAACTAAAAGACATGCTGATTCACTGTGAATAGGTTCAGATAAAACAATCCACACTTACTAAGACGTTTCTGTTTAAAATATTAACCCAATATTTTGACACCTCTTCCTCTTTAATAACAGAAAAAACTACTATTTTGCTACGTTTCATATACTATTCAGTTCGCCCCAGTACATTAATTGTATTTTTTTTACTGTTCATTCATAACGTCACAGAACTTTTATATTTTAAAGATTTATTGGTTTCATATCAACGATTTCTTATAGGTCTAGAAGGTAGAGCCAAACGCTTTTATATATTCAAATACATTAACGCGTTTAAAGTATTTGTCCTACTTGCTAACAAGATTGGACGTTTTGTATAATTACAGCAAAGTCACATGGTAGTTTTACTTTCAATTGCTATTGTTCTACAACGGGTATCAATTACATATAAGTCTTACGTATGAAATCCTTTTCATTAGCCATTAGATTGGAGACATATCAAGATGGCCGAAGAAAGCCCAGGATATACATCTTTAAAAGTTGTGAACAACTAACGGTATGTTTTAGTTATTTGATTTATCATAAATATACACAGTTTGTGATTTAGAAAACATCTTGAAAACTTCTATTGTTTAACGTTTTGATAAACAACAGAAGAGAAATACAAATAAAGTTGGTATAACTATTTGGTCATAGAGTGAGATATCAACCGATGAATGAGATAATAAAAGGAAATGTATGTACTGTTTATGCTAATGTAGTTATAAACCGTTAACGACTGAACTAATATGCCATTATGTTTAATAAACTGACATAACCCAGTTCACTGCGCATGCATCATCATCATCAATGTTTACTGTCTAAAAAAAAACTACCCCAAAACGTGTCTTTGTGACCAGGACAAATAATAATTGTGTTGGCATAAGTTGGCTCGTCCGCTTTGTTGTCTGATAGTTTGAAAGAACAAAGGGTTGCATTTGCGGGTTCTCGCATTTGAATTCATGTTCATGGGGTTTCAATGCCCAAACTAGTCAATAATTTGTATAGTAAAATTTATATTTGCTAGTAACTATACAGCACAGGGTTAACTGATAGAAGTAGTGTAAATGCACTTTATCATAAAAGAATAATCAGTTGATGTTTTGTGTATAAATATGTAGTTATTATTTATATATTTAATAAAGATTTTAATACATAGATTATTGCTTAAAATAACCAACCAAATATGATTCTGAGTAATATGAAATATTTATACATAGATTATTGCTTTCAATATTTACCAGGAAAACTTAAGCGACTACAGCGTATTTCACAATAAAAAGAAATGAAAGCTACAGCTTTTTTAATGTTGTTCATTCAAAAGATACTCTCAGTGTTTTAAAATGTAACCTTCTAAATATTTATAGATCTTACTTTTTGATAATTGACGAGAAACAACCTCTACGGAGCAAAACCCTTTGGTCGACAACAATTTTTTTTTTTGTTGAGAGGTTTTGCTCTATTGACGTTAAACTTATTGTGAAATTTTACTTTCAACCGGTTAGATAAAGAAGTGGTTGATCCACAGAAGGCCATACTTCAGTGGTTATACAGTATTTTAATTGATAATTGAAAATGTTTCTACAATGCAGCTTTGAAATATCTGCCATAATATTTGTAACTGTTTTATTATACATGTTTTTGCAAATTAATGTTGAACTGTTATGAAGTATGTCATTTAAGGGTTTACTCCTTGTTATATGTGCCTAG